>NW_027041831.1:46031-315942 GCF_033297395.1 Canariomyces notabilis | reverse complement strand
GCGCGGTTCGACGAGTGATTGGTCCGAGTAAATAGCTGCATCTTGGGATAGCTTCCGTCTTTTGCCCCTATTAGATGGGGAGCGTTCGGTTCGCAAAGGGCTAGACACCGCATTAGGCTCCGAGGGTGTCTTCCTAACCAGGCGGTTAGTGGTGCTACTATCAGCCTGAGGCGGGTGCTCTGTTGCTAGAGAAGGCAAAGGCTCTTGTATAAGGTCTTGTTGTGTCCGACTAAGCACCGTAGGAGGTTCTTGCTGACTAAGCGAACGCTCCTGTGTCCGTAGGGATGAAAACCCTGCGCGGGGCAGAAACTCTTGTGTCCGGTTCCGCGGAGGATAGATTTGGGATCGCCTCAAAGACTCGCTAGCTGTTTCGTCTCCTGGAGGACTGGGAACCTGAGTAGGGAGCCTTGGGGGAGCGATCGGAGAACGCTGAGTTCGGCGGTTCTGGGAAATCGGACTCTGGAACGAAGGCGACTTGCTGTGGGACCTGGCTCGGGACCTGCCGTGTAGGCCACTATCCTGCAGTCTAGGTGTCTTGTAACGGCTGCTACTTCTGTTTTCCTCATCCTGTAGATGTTCCTGCTGTATAGGATCCTCCGTCTGATGGGGCCTGAGTTCTTGATTCTCCGTGCGCTTGTCTGTAAACATGGTTGACTTGGGAAACTGGGCTACACGTGTCTGGCTCTTCGGAGGATATATGGCCAACCGTCCCGACGGCTCTTCTCCGGCTGGTTCGGCTCCGGGGAGATCGGGGACTAGAGGAGGACTGGGTGGCCGGATAGGAGATCGATTCGACGGCCCTCCCTTCGCCCGATTTGGCCCGTCATCGGTCTCCTCAGTTTCTGTCGTAGGAGATTGCTGTAAAGGGCTCTGTGTCTCATCGAGCCCCTGCCCCTGAATGACCAGACTCTTATGGAGCTGGGGCTCTTGCGTGGGATTCCGCGGAGACTTCCTCGGCGGCATTTCTATAGCTGTGTCAGCCCCTGGAGGGCTGGGAACTGGAGTAGGGCTGTGGGGGAGGATTATAGATCGTGGAGGCCCAACTTTGGGCTGCTCTCGACGGCTTCGAGAGTTAGGATTTCGGGGGACGGGGGACCTGTAGCGTTCATTAGGATTGCTCTTCTCGGCTCGATGTCGGGCTTCTGCTCTCTGAGACCGCGCAGGGTCCCGTGTGGGATCGGCTATCGGCCCTGGGATCGGCTCTTGTACCGGCCCCTCTTGTGATGTGTTCTGGCTCTCTGGCACTTCAACGGGCTCAGGCGCTCGGGATTGTCTCGCTAGCTCTTCTGTAGCTGTTGGGCCGGTAGGACCGGGAGGCAAGATTGGGGACCGTGGCGGCCCCGCTTTAGGCCGTTCTCGGCGGTTTCGGGAGATGGGAGTCCGGGAGGAGGGGGATTTGCTGCGTGGCTTGCTATCCCGCCGTCTGGGCGGCCTGCGATCGCTGTTCCGATCGCCTCTGGGAGGCGGAGTCTCAAGTGTCTCGGCAAGCACTGACGCTTGCACGTCTACTGGCGTTGGATTGGGTATTGGCGCTTGCGTCCCATCAGGTAGAGGCGGAGTGATCTCCTGCATAGGGAAGGAAAGCTCATGCCGAACTTCTTGCGTTTGGCTGGGTAGGCTGGAGGCCTGACCTCCGTGTGCAGAGAGCAGGGTCTCGTTGACCTGCATCGGTTCCTCAGGACCTGCGTCTCGTGTGACCTGTTCCTCGTCGTCGACCTGCATGCTTAGCCCACCCGGAGCAGACCAATTGATTGGCATTTCTGGTCCTTCAGTCATGTACGAACAAGGGCCGAAAAAGGCCTCCATAAAATCCTTTTGCACGAAGGCTGCCGTCACGTCTCTTCTACAACCGGCTTGTTGGAGGGTGGGCAGGAAGGCGTCGCGCCGCAGGTCAAAGAAATTTCCAACGGATGGCTTTCCGCCTCGCCAGTCCTTTGCTTGCGTATCCCTATTCCACTCCATCGGACGTGGCAACGGGGGCGCTTCGGCGAGCCCACGACTGATTTTTGTCGTGCGAAAGCCAAGTTGTCTCGCTCGGGCGCGGCGCCGGAAGACGTACCAATCGTCCTTGCCAGCTGCCGGGGGGGGCTCACCGCGCCTGTCTTGGAGCAGCGGGTCGTTCGATAGATGAGGAAAGTCCCTCTGACCGTCGAGGAAAAGCAGATAGCAGGCCAATTCCGTGTTCAAGGAGAGTAGACGCTGAACAACGCCTTCCGCAACCTCCACGATAGGCTCGGCTGTTGGTTTCCAACATGCACGTAGGCTCTGGAACAGAGCGTCGCCTCCATTCCTCCTTAACTTATCGGGCTCATCGTCGACGATATATTTTCTCAAGATCTTGGCCCCGATCGAGAAATATATCATGTTTTGGTGCAACGTCTCGAAGCTAGGAACAATGACGTTGAGGGAGAATAGGTTTTGTTTAATCCTTTGCCGGACCGACGCGTCTTTTACGCCACGGAGAAATTGGCCCGTATCTACCATCCGTCGGATATAGCGTCTATCGGCGCTATTCGAGGGATTACGGCGCTGTACGCAGCTGATAGAGTCGTCGTCGAAATATGGTACCAGGGGGGGATTGCCGGCTGTGATCTTCCAAAAAAAGATGTCGAAGATGCGGCGGACGTATCGTACCAAGTTCTCGGAGCAGAGTAATGCGAGATACTTGTGCCATATTCCGAGCTTGAATCCTCTCCTCATGCCGGGAAATTGGAGAACCTCCCAGAGTGATTCTATGATGTCCTTGTTCTTGAGTTTCCCGTTTTCCTTCCGGAGCAAAAGGTTGAGGATTTTCTCTTTGTCTTCTGACAGCTCCAGTCTCCAACTCTCGGCTTTATCCGTCTTCCCAAGCTCAAAACTGAAGATGCGATAGCAGATTTCGCCGTCTGGATATTTGGTCTGGCGCGAGAAGATCGATACGTTGGGATTGCGGTAAAGCTTCACGGGCCAGTAAAAATTTTTCCCAAACCTCCTTCGAGCCGCGGCGGTTCTCTGCCGTCCATCAAGACAGAGGATGCATCTCCGAAGAGGTACCAGTGGGTATTTGCCTGTTTGAATGGTGCTCCGCAACTCGGCTTCGGAGATGCCGAGTGCGAGCAATACTCTGTTATATGTCGCGGCATTGATTTCGCCCTTGATATGATGCTCCCATTTGTCGGGCCGGCAATCCTTCCCGAAGAGGCGGGAAAGACGCCTAACGGCTGCCGCGTCTTGGCCTCTTCCCCTACCGGGCTGGTAGGTAAAGGCATTCAACGGAACTCGAATAATGCCGACAATACGTTCGTCTGCCATTGTCGATGCAAAGGATTGAGGCCCAGAGACCTCATACTCAGCAGTTTGGTTCGCCATAAATCTACGTCGAGTATAATGAGATTGGCGCCCTGTAACCGGGGATAGAGGAGCCCCCGCCCGAGACCGGGCAAGCCGATCCGCGTTTGCGGGTGCTTGGCAATCCTGTTTGCCTGACCTCCCGGATCCGGGATGCCGGGTCCGCTTCGCCACCCTCTCAACTCCCGCCTCCGGAAGCACAAACACAGATCCAATCGTGATCTGTTGCTCTGGTGAGTTCGAAGGTGGGCTAAGCGCGGGGATCCTTCTGGGTCTCCCTTGCAACCCAATACAGGAGTTTTATTTAGAGCAAGATAATTTTAACAACAAGACCGGCTAGCCACGTGACCTCACGAACTCAAACAGCTCGCTAGTGGACCTCGCTTCGCTGCAGGTGGAGATGTTCAACAGGGTGTGGGAGAGGAGCATGCTGATATACTGGCTAGATAAACAATCTGGCGTCGACGTACTGGAACCAAGGCCCGTGGTAGGATTCTGAGGCGCTGGGGGCGCAAGTGAGGGGAACGACAAAGAGGGTACTGGGACAGAGCCTAGAGAGCTCAGGGGGGGGAGTGGTAGGTAGGTCGGGTTGCGATGAAGTGGGATGGATGGTTCGTTCCCGATAAATCAAGTAGTACGAACGCCAAGTCATATCATATTATAAATATTCTTCCGTTATGTTTGCATGCTCTGTTGACATGGATATCGAGTTTCAACCCCCTCGACAAGCATATGTTCGAATTCATAGATAAATATATCAACCCCCTTTAACCAACCGTACAACGTCTGCCTAAAGGTTCCTATGTTCACTGCGGCATCTAGTGCAAGAACGTGCGGAATCTCAATCTCGGCGGGACCGAAGCGTTCTTGAAGAGCGCGCAGGACCGGGGAGAAGCTTGGGTACTGCGAAAGCCACAGCATCTGATTCGCGGACGCTTTGACAGCGATAAAAGAGGCGGGCAGCTCTTCGCGATTTGCTACCTTCCAGCCGCCGCCGTCGCCCTTGATTATTCCTTCTTGGAAGGAACTAACTCTACATCCACATGATGTAATGTCCTCTGTGGAAGTCAGTCTGGGAATCTCTCCTTTATCTTCGGCTTCTTTCTGTATATCCTGCAGGCACAACGGCAAAGCACGTCTCAGCTCTATATACTCTGACGCTCTCGTTTTGATAGCGACGACTGCCTCCGTAGCGCCTATGGCGAGGATCTGGATAAACGACCAGCGCTTCGAGGGTAAAGTGGGTTCAGCAAGCATCCATAGGATGCTATTCGTATGCTTTCGCTTTGCAAGCCATGCAAGCTTTTTGGTGGTTGCATCGCTCCTCAGGAATGCTAGGCAATTGAAGACCCGAGAGTATGTTCGAGCGACTTCCTGTACGGGCTCTGTATGAAGAAAGAAGATGGTTGTAACCAATCGCCAGCACACCATCAATTCAGTTACAAATCAAAAGATCGGGGACTGGATTTTGCACTAGCTCAGGCCGCATCATAGACGAATTGGAGGTTGGCAAGATTCATTATTGTATTTGTTTTCATGGGTGTAGGTTGCATTTATAGCAAATGGCAGAGCCCCGTGCTACCGGAATCCCGGCGAAAATCTGGGCCAAGGATGGAAATCGAAGCACAGATCCTACCACACCAGATCCGGGGCTCCAGGCCACACCTGAATCCATGGATCCAGGCCACACCCGGATCCGTGGCTCCAGGCCACACTTAGATCCATGGATCCAGGCCACACCCAGATCCGTGGCTCCAGGCCACACTTAGATCCATGGATCCAGGCCACACCCAGATCCGTGGCTCCAGGCCACACTTAGATCCGTGGCTCCAGGCCACACCTAGATCCCCGGCCACACCCAGACCCGGCCACACGCAGATCCCCGGTCACGCCACAGCTCCAAGCCCTACCCAGATCCCTGGTTCCAGGCCATAGCCGGTCCGGCCCGGACACCCAGACCAGTGACATCCCACATTACACAGAGGTCTTGGCTGCCGGGCCAACCGACAGCTCAGGCCACGCTGACATTCCAAGCGACGTTACATTCCGGGTACCAAACGCCGCTTCAAAGAAACAAATCTAGTTCAAGAGCGGGCAAAGCTCTGCCTGATTTGCGCAGCCGAAAACTGGCGCATATCCAGGGAATGGTTTGTTCTGGCTGCGGCCTCTGCCGCTCTGGCAAGACGAGTGCAGATGCCTACGAGCCGGTCCGGACAGGTATCCAGGACTGTGGTCCCTACCAATCTCAGAGTCGGGTTGTGTATCCTTTTGAAGTCTTTACTTTAGGACTGTCAGTCGAAGGAAGATCTTGCGGGAAGAAGCCACATACACGATCAGTTCAGCTGCATCTGAATAGACTAACACAAAGAGTGGCGATACTGTCGCCAGGTAGCTCCATCTTTTGCTAAATCGTTTCCGGCCTCGTCTTAGCTTACACCTCAACTCGTCTGTGTTCGAGTGCGTTTCTTGAGCGCTTAGATATATATCCATCGCGATATGCGCGTCCCGGTAGTATGGTTCGCGGTGGATTCTCCCATTGTGTCTATCGGACTTTATAATAGCTTCTAGGGAACCAAAGAGCCGCATGAGATGAACGTTGGCGAGCCGTTGTAGCATGGTGTTGCCTCGCCCGCAGAGAACGCTGTCCACGGCTTTAAACGCAGTTATGATACGAGGATCTGTGCTAGTGATGCCGTTTGGTAATGTAGCGTTGCGGAGCAATGCCATCCAGTCTAGTACAGTTTTCTCGCAGTTGTCAGCAAAGGTGCCAACCGGATCATATCCAATGAGCCTATAGCCGAGGGAAGTCGCTCTGTTAGCTCTCCTTTCAGCGTCCCGGGGCCTCCCTTCTTGAACTGTTTCTCTAGAAGACGAACTAGCCCTCGCCCTAGATCTACCGTTACCATCGCATTTATATCGAGAGGGTCTCTGCGTTTCTAGTTGTTGTAGCTGCGATTGCGAAGCCTGCAAAAGCTCTAACCTGGTGTCGCTTATGTACGCATCAGCGTCTCGGTATGCATATAAAGGCTCGAACGCTAACGCGTTGTTTGCACCTCTCATCTTATAGCTGACATCTGCTCCTACGAGCGTTTCGATGTCCATAGGCTCGACAGGTGATGCGTTTGTACCGCCTGTCTTGCAGTGTACTTCGACGTCCGTATCGATGTCCATAGGCTCGAAAGCCGATGCGTTTGTACTCTCCGTCCCACAGCTAACACCTACTTCGGTGTCCGCATCGATGTCCATAGGCTCGAGGACTGCTTCTCCCTTGTCCTCCAAGTCTAGCGCTTTGAACATCTCTGCGAGTTCATTTTGATTGCTTCGCCCGCCGGCGGACGCTCTCTTCCTCCGCCATGTATGCTGCGGCATAGATGAATCTTATATCTGATACTTGGTGACCTCGCTCAGGGTGACGCTGCGGAATTATGTTAGGAGGACGGTTTAGATGAAGGCAAATATGAGAACTAGGCTGTAATATACAACTTGAATTGGTAGACGGATCCCCGGTCCGGGACGCTTCCAGGGCTCTCGGTGGCCGCAGAACCCTGGCTCCCGGACTGCGGACGGCGGCCCCGGGTTTAGGAGATTCTGAGGAAAGGACTGCTCTGTATAGAGCCTTGGTCTAGAATATCCCACAGCAATAGGGCCTGTCGAGAAGGCACTTCGAGGTTGAGCTCGCCGGGTCATGAACGTGTAAGATCTGGCCCAGTCTCGGCTTGATCCGGCTTGCGGTGCTGTTGGCCTGATTATTCATCAGAGACCAATGACACTGCTTGTCTGCGACCCACATTTAGTGGTCAGTTCCAACCTCTGAATGTGGGGCTCCCGCAACACTCGCTTGAGCCGCAAGACCCCTACCCACCTGGTTTGCGTCCATTCGCCCGTCCCAAACCCCCCGGGACGCCGAGCTAGATGATGGCACCCTCGTTTTGACGCGCCTCACAGGTGAATCGCTCTCGCGGGAGATCCGCCCTGCAAGATCGGAATATGGTCGGCAGTATATTGCGCTCTTGTGATGGCGGAATGACAGGAGCGCTTGAGCAGCTTCGGCGACCTCAAAGCTTGTCGATCTCAACGCCGATCCTGTGATCCGACAGCGAGGCCCCTGCTATTTAGGGTGCGGTACATGACGGCGGGCTCCCTCAACGAGATAGTACTGGTTCTGGGAGGTGAGGTCAACGCTCCGGGCGGCAACCCCATTACGCTGTTGATGTACGCCGTCGAGAGCCAGTAAGTTGACGGTGTCAGTCCTCCTTGCAGCGGGTGCTGGATCCGAACCGGCGGTCTCGAGAGGAGCTACTACTACCAGTGGACTTCCAAGGGGAGTGTAACTAACCTCGATTTGCGGTACAGGGAGTACCCCGAGAGCATAAAGCCTTCAGTAAATCGAATCCAACAGGTCTATCTGGCGGAGTCTAGGATTCTACTGCCGTCTCACCTAAGCCCGAAGACATAGCGGCGCTAAGTTGCCAGCTTCGTTGAAGCCGTCAATGCGGACATCTCTCACGGGACCGTCGGCGCCGAACAACACCTGCCGACATAGACCCGCAGAAGCTCGCAGCTAGGTAATATATATAAGAGGCTGTAGTAAGTGATGCTTCGCATATGTAAGGTTAGGCTCTTGCGATACTACGCGAGGCTCAATCCTCATGATTTTAGGATTGTAGGAATTTGAGAGATCGTATCGCGGTGCCAGACAACCACGGCAGTTTTCTAAATATACAATCCGACCTGCACACAGCGATTAGTTTTTGGGATTTAACGATCAGAATCTGTTTCTCATACGAATTTGTATAGGACATCGTTAGTGTCGGAGTTTAAAGATAATATCGTAAGGATTCCTGCTTAGTAGTACACACAAATCGTTATATTCGTTGACCTCTAGGCCCTGATGACCCTATATAAATAGTACTATAATGGCTAAGAATCGTACACAGAGAGCGACAGTAGCCTTCAATCGCAGTATAGCTGTTAGAACTGCCTATCTATTTTACGCAAATGCGAACCTCCTGAGCTGGTGAGAGCGAGTGAGAGCCTCAGTCGTTCCATTTTGGGTAAAAAGTGGGTACCTCCAATGTGTCTGAAGAGTATATTGGCTAAAGATTTAGATATCGATGTTCACCGTAGGTCCCGCCTAGGATTGACTTCTCTTACTCTATACACAAATTAAAGGGAACGAAAATATAGAAGATGGAAAGGACAGGCGACTCCCTCATGCATCCACCTCCATCCCGACCTCTTCCAATTCGGAGTCCTCCTCCGAAGAGGAGTCCTCGGTGGAGGAATCCTCGGAGGAGGAGTCTTCCGAAGAGGAGTCCATCCTTTTACGTTCTCTCGGCTCTGTTACAATCTTTTTCTGGCCAGACAGTTTTCTATGCTTGTTCAGATCGGCGGTTCCGTCGCTGAACTTCCTGCAGTATACTGATCTGGACCAGGCCGTGAGAATTTTCTCGTCTCTGTGGTACCCAATGAAATATGCCACCGGCCACTGATCCCTGTATTCCTGCCTCGCACACGCGTAGTTCAAAATGACTATATCATTCTTTACGCAACCCCGCAAGTCTTTCCCGTTGTTTGGCTTTAACGTTAAGGCTTTGCCCTTCGCAGTATCATGGAACTTTTTCGTTTCGTCTGGATATTCCGACTGTTTCACCAGTATGAGTCTTTCTCCAGCATCGCGCTTGGCATTCGGGAGTCTTGGAACGCGGACCACTAAAAACATCCAGATGGAATAGGTGATCCGACCGGTGGTCGGCTCCCCGGTGTCATGATCGCGGCTAAGACTGATGACGTTCCAGCCCTCGGTTTCTGGGAGCAGCCGGGCTTCCTTCACGATCCGATCTCTATGTTCTTGTGGGTTGCGAACCCAGGGGAGTTTGTTCTTGCTCTTCTTCCCCCCGCCCTTCTTGTCCTTCTTGTCCTTCTTGTCCTTCTTGTCCTTCTTGTCCTTCTTGTCCTTCTTGTCCTTCTTGTCCTTCTTGCTCTTCTCGCTGACTCGCGGATGCTGTGTTCTATATGCATCATATGCGGCTTTGAACTCAGCGTCGGTGCCGATTTCTTCCTCAAACTCCGCCATCATTTTAGGGTTAAGGCTATGCAGAATGCAGATGCTGAGTAGCTCGGTCTCGGAACTGCTTGGGAATTGTCTCAGAACGTATTCCCCAACAAATTTGATGTCGGCCAACTCGCGGCCATGCCTTTCACAGCATTCTGCTATCGCTCGCAACGAAGTGCGATCCCCTCCGAGTTTTGCTTCAAAAAGCGGCCAAGGGGTGTTGCTCTGTGGGTTGTTCTTTCCGGTGTTCTGTCCATTGTTCTGTTGGCTGTTCTGGGCCGGATTCTGGACTGGTTTGTTCTGGGCTGGTTTGTTCTGCGTTGGGCTGTTCTGGGCTGGGTTGGTCTGGGCTGGGTTGTTTGGGCTGTTCCCTTCAGTGTTCTGGCTGGTGGCGGTCGGCTCAGTGACGGTTTGCTTAGGAGTCTTCTGGTCAGAGCTCTCTGGTTCAGGCGTTGAATCGTAAGTTGTGGTAGCAGCGGTGTCAGGTGAGACGCGCGTGGTAACGGTTTCGGGAGTAGATCGCGTGGGGGAAGACGGACTTGTACTCCTCCCAGATTCCGCCCCGTTATCGTCTCCCGATCCGGAGGCTACTGATTTGTCCTCCAGTTGTGAATACTCTTTAACGAGCTTCTGATATGCCGATGTGAATGCCTTTTTTCTTTGGACCCAATCTAGAGGATACTTCTCAAGTTTCTCAAATTCGTCCGCATAGTAGTCCGGATTGGGCGCTATTTTTTTGATCTCCCCCAATGCGTGTTGCCCTATGTATTTGACGGATGGGAAATCGGGATGTTCATCGATGAAGCGCCGCACCTGGCGGGCCAACAGGCTGCCGACATTCTCCTGGCCGTCGTTGCCATTCTCCTGGCCGTCGTTGCCATTCTGTCCGCCGCGAGCACTCGACATCTTTCGAGTGGGGAAGGTGTCAGGACGTTAAGTCGACTCAGGAAACGGTTTAGCTAAAACGTTGACAGAGTTGTGGTATAAGGTTGAGATGTTCTCTATCTGAGTGCGACTTGCTGATTTAATAGTGCTAGTGCATCCCCGTAAACCCTGGAACCCGGGAGCAGCTGGAAGTTTGGTGGAATCTCCCTGGACCGGGGAGTCCGGTGACAGCTGGAGGCCGAGTTTCGGGGCGCGTAACCCTTATCCGGGACCGGGAACCAGGAAGCCTGGGTCCGAATTGCGCAGACATAGATATGAAGACGACGAGGGACGTTTCGCCCTGTTCCAAATCGCAATTTTTTGTTTGTTTATATGGATAACACAAGTCGCCTCGGTTGACCACATGGACCTTATCGTGGTGTACGCTATTGCCTTTGTATCTTTCCTACTCCTTTATCCAGTCCTGAGACTCTTGCGGCGCTTAATGCGGCGCTTAGTGCAGCATTTGGAGCCGCGTTTACACTCATTGGCATTGCTGTTGCGGTCTGTAATCACCGGTATTCCTGTGCTGTTTACCCGCCATGTTCAATATCCCCTCCTTCTGCCAAGGAGGTACTGGATGAGCATCACTCGTTTGGAATTTGTGATTCTTGTTTTGTATCTCGGTGCCAATGGCGCGTTCCTCTTTCTGGGAAGAGCGAACGTCGGGTCGATGGCGGCGATGTTGGCCGTTATCAACGCGGTGCCGCTGTTCCTCGGGGGACGCACAAACCCGCTCGCAGACTTCGTTGGTATCCCACTATCGACGTATTATATTTTTCATCATTTCATCGGTAGAGTCGTGTTTGCGGAAGGCGTCTTGCACGCCGCGCTAGCCCTCAGGCGGTCGCGGTACGATCAAGTTAGTACGTCGGGCTACATCGTAAGTCGGCCTACTCGCTGTTTACGGCCGAGCTAACAGAGGAAGGGTTCTGGAGGACTCCTTCTCCTCTTCTGCACTTCCATCTGGCTTGTGCGTCGGTATTTCTTCCGGAGCTTTGCGAAAATACACTTTATTCTCGCGCTCGCGACGCTCGGCGCCACCACCTGGCACACCCTTTGCCAGACGACCAGGCAGGCCAAGATACCCGTTTTCCTTTCCGGAGGATTGTGGGTATCAACGACCGTTTATAGGTGTATTAGGATCGCATTCTACACTACCGGAGCGAAGATAACGCGCGAGACCGGGGATTCGGAGTTCTCGCGGATCCAAGTACATCGCGACTCTCGCGTCCGCTTCTACCCGGGATGCTATTTCTATATTTTCCCGTCGGGGAACCTCCTCCACTATGACTCGCTCGGCAGTTTTCCGATGGCGCTGATGTGGTACGGGCCCGGCAGGGAACTAGAGACCGACGTAGCGGAAGACCTGGCTTTTCTAGTCTCGCACAACAGCCGCCCTCTCCGCTCCCTACGGTTCGGAGAAGGGGAGAGGCTGCTCCTGGACGGCCCCCACGGGCAGAACCTTGGTCTGCAACGCTTCGAGACCGTGATGCTCGCAGCCCACGGGGTCGGGATCTCGGGTGTCCTTTCCTTCGCCCTGTATCTCTGCGAACGCCGAGGCTCTCGGGGACGGCTCCGCCGAGTGAATCTCTTGTGGAGCCCAAAGTACTGCAAGAAGGGTCCTAGTCATGGGCCCTCAGAAAAGGAAAAATAAATGTCGGCTTCTCTCTGCCCAGATGGCCAGTGGTCTTCATCCCAGTTCAACATAGAGCCGGGTTTGGCGAAATCCTCAACTGTCGAATTAAAAAGCTCCGCCGCGTTCTAGGGGGCTGCTGACGCCTGAGGTATATGGCGGCGGTGATCCCTGAAAGAATGCTGTGTCTGTTATTGTGACCGAAGGGCTGTGTTGGGTCGTGGCGCGGCTCGCCCTCTTGCTTGCAGCTCGTTCTTTCAGGTCCTGGAAAATGGTTGCCAAAGTTTCGTGATCATCTTTGTCGTCATCGCAGCCGGCGTCCGAGGAACAGTCGCTCTTATCACCTGCATCCCAGTCACTGTCATCATCATCGTCATCCATGTCGCCTGCCGCCATACTGCCATCCTCATCAACGGCTGTGTCTGCATCTGTGTCGTCAAGCCCACGGACGAGTTTGGGCCGCTTTATCCTCTCTAAACTCAGTGTCTCTGCAGCACTATGCTTGTTTTCTTTCTTCATCGCACGACCCGTTGGCGATCCGCTCTGCATAGCTCGTACGTTCTCCCACATCCAACTTAGACACTCGCTGTCGCTCCACCCCAGTGAACCGATCTGGGACAATAAGTCACCTAACAGTTTCCAAGTCTCGATATTGGCTAGGCCGATGTCGCTTGCCGTGTTGATGAGTATGTCGTCGCTGCCGTGCTTACCATTTCCATCTCCAGTTACAAGACCAGTGTTGCACAACGCATCAGGTTCGCGCTCATCGCGTGATGGTCTTGAAGGAGCTGTTCTTCTGGTTGTGTGGAAATCGAGCACATGCGCTTCATACGCATCTTGTCCATCCACTTCTCGTCCACATCTTGCGCACTGGAAAGGCCGCTTGAATTGCTCACTATGCGTGCGAGTGAGATGCCGATGCATATCCTGGAAAACCTTTCCACAGAGCTGGCAGCGCTGGAATGGACAGCACGAATCCGGCAGGTGGACTTGAGCATGGCCAAGCCACTCGTCTAAGTCCTCGTAGCTCGGTGAATGCTCACATTCCTTACAGGAAACCTGCCCGCTGTGCTCGGTGTGGGTGTGGTTGATATGGCTGGCGAACATGGTAGGTGAAATTCTCGAGCCACAGAAACAACGGATGGCTTTGGCGATAGGGTTCGGAGTGAACTTTGGGCCGTGAGAAGTTGCGCAATGGATAGACCACGCCTCTGAGCCGGTTACTTCGACATCCTTCCCACATCTGGCACAAGCAGGACACTTGAATGGCCGTAAAAGTTGGTCCTCGTGAATCGCCCCGGTATGCCTCGTGAGGGAAAAGTGCTTGGTAAATCGCGCCTCGCAGAGGAGACACTGAAATTGGGGCCCCCTTGTTGCTGCTGTTGTTGTTGCTGCACCAGGGCCCCTTCCACGTAGGTTGTCCAGAAGAAGTTCCATCCAACGGATGTTGCCCGCCCGATCTGCCGGCATATCGCTGGCCTGCAAAAAAAGTGAGCTATGGTAGCTCCGCTGTAAGTCAGCGAAAGGGCAGTCCTCTCCTGAAGGGCCTTAGATCGGATGCCGTCTGTTGGTAAGCCGCGAGCTCGATGCCCATCAATCTGGGCGAAAAACCGGGCTCTCTTGAGGTCGAGGTAAAGGGCCGACAGCGATTTGATTTCAGCGCCGCACCGATCTCGCAACAAGATTCTCTCACGTCCAGTAGCATTCTTGATTGCCTCACGATACGCAGTAATATCGTTGCGACGTTCGAATTCAGCGAGCTCGTGCTTCGTTAGATCGATTGGCGCGTCCTCATCGGCGGTGAAACGGAAGTCATCCTGGGCAGCCAGGAAAGGCCGATCCTGCTTCGCCTCCTCCGTTAAGAGTTCGAGGAGGTTAGCTGAGAGAGATGCCTGGTAACTATTCTTAAACACGTCGATCGAGTTGGAGAATATGTAACAGTGCAGGACCTCCCCGAGCGCGCCTGGGCGGAATCGAGGAAAGTGAGGTTAGCAAGGACTTATCTCTTTTCAGCAGTCATCCAGTGGGCCGCCTACCTATCGTTCTGCCACCTGCCCCAACTCGCAGGCAGTAATAACGAGGAACATCCCTGGCGCCGCTCACGAGACACGTACGCTCCCACACGTTACGCAAAGTGGTGTAGGAAATGTCGACGATGTAGTTGTCCAACATAGATTTCTTCCATCTCAGTGGGACATAGTTAGCCTTCTCTCGAAGGGGCCGAGTGTAGAGATGTTCAGGTGAGGTGTACTCTGCCTCAAAGGCGTTTGACGCGATCCCTAGACATGCGATGAGGTCGGGAAGATCGAAGAGTGGGTCGGGATTGGCCATAACTGTGAAGACGATCCATGGAGACAACTTTGAGTTGCACTTCTGACGCCGCTCAAACTTGATTCTTTTGATGCGGACCTCGCAAGCCAGCCTGGTTCTACCGTCGGGGAGGGTGATGAATGCAAGCTGAAACTGAGAAAACTTCATCCTGCGCAAGGACTTGGGCCGGAAGCCGCCAAGAGCAGACAGCAGGTCGATAATGTGGACGCACAGCCTCGTGAGCGGAGTGCAGGGGATGTAGGCCGCCTTTACCCACAGGTTGAAGAGGATCTTTCTGACAGTCGAAGGCGTCGCCGCGACTTTTTGGTACGGCGAGTCGAGGACCAAGTCCTCCTTCGACGCCAAATTCTCATAGATCCACTGTCGCCCAGAGCCTGGTCATCATTCACGCATCCATATTAGAAGAAGGTATCACTGACCAAGACGACCTTGAATCCAGGCCCTGCAATGCGGCCCTCTACGACGTGGAGCCACTGGAGTCTCCAGAAACGGGCCTTCTTGGGTTGAGCCCGCCTCTTGGGCTCCATGATATAGAAATCAGCGGCGGCAACGAGCCCCCTCCAGACCCCTACAACGCTCGAAGCGTTTGTGACCGTGCGCATCTTTGCGCGCTCGCGCGCGTCGAGAACGAAGCGCATCTGAAATGAATTCCGCACGTAACTGGTAAGGAATACTTGGATCGCCTTGGTCGCTGTATCCCGCTGCTGAAGAAAATCTTCCCCGACGCGAGCGGAGTCTATCTTGGCCAAGTGACAAAAGCTGTGCAACCGGTTCAGCACGAAAGGTCACTCGTTCCAACGAAGGTTGCTTACCCTTCCCAGAGCTTCCATATCCGATCCCTTTCACACCTTGTGGACTCGTCCACAAGAGGACCGTTATGTTTCTTTTAGCCCTTGGCATCCTCGAAGAGCCCTTGGAGAGCCAGCTCCTGCTCAGCGGGCTGAGCGGACATCTGGTCGAGCCAACCACATCGAGCAAGATAGCCGGCCATCGCTTTGGTGTTATTGTGAGGAAACAATAGTAGAAAGAAGGACGCCAGGGCCTTGTGGTGACCTCAAAGTGACGGGCGAGACAACACAAGACGGATAACGAGGAAAAGACAAAGGGGAATAAGAAGGAAGAGACGGGCCTGGAAGGGGTGGGAGAGGGTAAGAGCAGATGCCCTTCCATGAATCCTGCGCAGTTTACAGCGAACCTCACTCCCGGCTGCCGGCCCCCCCTTTCATCCATGGCCCACGGTAGGGGTGGGAAAGAAGAAATCCGGCCATGTTATGGAATTGCTCGGGAAAACGAACAGACAGACAGGGGAAGCATCCGAGAAGACCGGCGTTCCTCTCCGTCTTTCAAGTAACGGCGTCCGAGAAAAGCGGCCGCCCAACCCCGGCTCCGTTTCTGGGCCCGGGAGGGTTGAAGGGGCAATGTGCTCTCACGTGATTTCCGAAATCAAAGAAGGGGGGTCAGGGTTTTCTGTTTTTTTTTTTTTAATAAAGAGAAGAGCCCCACAAAAGCCCCACAAATGTGCCAACACGATCGCGAGTTTTCCAGTAGGTATGGTCGTATGTGACGGACCTTTTCCGCATCATACCCTATAAGGTAACAGCATCAACTCATGGCAAGCCGATCTCACAATGCTTTGAGTTTGTTGCTATCTTATGTAGGTCTTCGTCATCTCAAAATACATATGGATCCCTAGTGCAGAGACATGAATAACGGATAGACGGCGTGTGAAGACAACTCGGAATAGATCTGTTCATTCACGTTACTCGAGTTGCCCATGTGTCTTCCTTGCAGAACTTGAAGCATGCAGTTTTGGTGTACCTCGTCGCCATCACAAAATCACCCTGCGTGGTTAAACGGTTGAACCAACGTCCAGGGGCGCTGAGCTCTTAGCTTCCCTGAGGGATCGGAACTTGAGGACATGAAAATCTCTCGCCTCGCCTATCAAAGACTAGTTGAGAGCTGGAGGATTGGTTGCTGTCAGGCAGTTCTTCATGTCAGAATTGTGTTGAATACCTGGTGGTTGTCAATGGGAATTGCAGCTGAGCAAGGCCGGAAACCATTGCATGGCATGAGGGCGCTGCAAATTCACAGACCTGTGGGCAGCCGAGACTCAATACCTGCACACACCCGACCCAACTCACAGTCATGTTTGGCCATTATTTGGATTTGGTTCATGGGGCTGCTAGATTGTACCCATCTGCCATCTAGCAACGGACCCTACCATCCGTCGCAAGGGGGCTGCCATGACAAGATGATGCATTTTTCCAGTTCCCCCCTTCCCGTCTTTCATTTCCTTTTTCCATGAAAGCGACCAAAAGCGAGACAATTGCAGTCCGAAGTACGCCCCCACCATGGAATCCGTCGAAAGAGCCCCGGCGCGCGCAACACACGCTTCCCGTTCTTCCTTCCCACGCGCAGCGAAGCGATGCAAACCTCCCCGCAACACCCATTCCCCTTCTCCCCCGGCCCCCGACACGAGGCTCGCCACTCACCCATCCCTTTACGCCCTGGACATGACACCCCAGGCACGGATGATGTTGTCCGTGTAGCCGGCGAAGAGGGTCTGGCCGTCGGCGCTCCACGCCAGGCTGACGCACTCGGGCTCGCGGCTCTTCTTGCCAATGTTCTGGAACTCGGGCTTGAGCTCGTCCACCTTGCTCTTCTTCTCGAGGTCGAAGATGATGATGCTGCTCGCCGTGGCGGCGCACAGCCAGTACCGGTTGGGGGAGAAGACAAGGGCATGGATCTCGTCGTTGGCGTTGAGCGAGTACAGGTGCTTGCTCTCATTAAGATCCCACAGCATCGTGGTACCGTCCTTGCCGCCGGAGGCGCAGAGAGATCCATCGGGGGAGATGGTGACGGTGTTGATGTACCCAGTGTGGCCAATGTGGTCGGTTTGCAGCTTGCAGCTCGAAAGCTCCCAGACCTGGAGAGATTGTCAGCCATGAATACCGACTAGGGCAGAGTTTATGCATGTTGTGCAAGTTTCCACGTCGCTCAGTGCATGGTGAATGTTGGTCTCATTGCCCGTGGCGAAACGGGCTCTGAAGTAGCAAATACTTTAAATGGTTGCAAAGCATCATGGCGAGGAGTGGCGCGTCGCGAGAGCCCAAACGTACCTTGACCAGCTTGTCCCAGCCGGATGAGACAATGACAGGGTTCTGGGGGTTGGGCGAGAAGCGCACGCAGGACACCCACTCGGTGTGGCCCTTGTCGGTGATGGTGAACTTGCAGTCACCCAGGGTGTTCCAGAGCTTGATGGTCCGGTCGCGCGAGCCCGAGACGATCTGGCGGTTGTCGGCAGAGAAGGAAACGGAAAGGACGTCGTTGGTGTGGCCGACGAAGCGCCGGGTGGTGGTGCCGGTCGAGAGCTCCCACAGGCGGAGAGTCTTGTCCCACGAGGCAGAAAGGGCATAAGCACCATCCGACGAGATCACCTGCCAAACCAATCAGCAAACCCGCAGTTCCCTCTCGAGATTTGCGATTGCCGCCCAAAACGTACACAGTCGGAGACGATGTGAGAGTGGCCGTGGAGCGACCGCTTGGGGTAACCGTACTGGGTCTCGTCGCGGGTGAGGTTCCAGATGATCAGGGTCTTATCCCGGCTGGCCGACAGGAGCATGTTGGGACTGTTTCATGGTGAGCGCAGGTTCTCGAATCGGACTCGTCTGTTCGTACTTCTCCATCGACGTGGCCAAGCTGGTGACCCAGCCATTCTGCGATGCAATGTTAGCTACTGCTTTCGACCCAGATATGCGATGGCTTGGATTTGGCCGGGAAGTCGAATTGGCAGAAAATGGGAGCACTTACGTGGCCCTCCAGGGTGCCCTTGAGGATGAGTTGCTCAGCCATATTGTCGTCCTTCCTGGGATTCAGAGATCGGTGGAAGAATGGTGAGCCTTTTCTCGGGTGCCTCGATTCGTCGGGGTCAACAGAAATCCGGTCGCTGGCGGGAGCTCTCAGAATTCGCTAAATTTTTGTGCGGCGGAAATAGGGTCCGATCGTGGGGTCAATTAAGCCTGGCAGTCCCGGGCAGCTGGCGGGTTAAGGAATGACCATGCCAGCTGGCAGCCTGGCATTCAGCCATGTGGGGCATGTAGCCTTATCTCAAGATAAGGTGGAGAGCTGAGAGCTCGAAAGCTTGTGATGCAATGATTGCGACTGCAGTCGGGAAACCCAAGGAGTCAACAGTTCACGTCTAGGACATTGGGCACACACTCTCACTGGTCATGACAACTGAGGGACGTTCTAGGGCGGTGCAATACCGGAAAGCAATTGTAAACGAGACCATCGGGTGCAGCACCCAGGAAGTGCAATCACTCTCACACCTGCTCCCAAAGTTCAGAATACCAAGGGTATCTCACAGGTTCTGATAGATGTCAAATAAAACCCCCCCAAAACCACCGCCCATTACAGCCGCACCAAACGCCCTTACGCCTAGATACCGAAGGACGATGCTACCCTTTCCCTGCAATGCCATGCCCAGCAGCAGCAACCTTCCTTATCCCCGCCCGGGGCAAGTCCTTACGATGATAAATCTTCTCCGCGTTGACAATCATGCTGTGGTCGGCAATCTCAAACCGGCCCTTATCCCCGTGCATCATGACGGGCGCAAAGTCCTTGCCCTTGGCCTTGATTTCCTCCTCGATCAGTTCCCGCATCGTCGCCTCCCACAAATTATACCGGTCGCGCCTCGCCGGCTGCCTCTGCGCTGACGACCACACCTCCTTCTGCTTGGCAATCTTGGTAGCCCTCATCAGCCTCCTCAGTGCTCCCTCGCCCGCCTTGGCTTCCTTGGCAGCTGCCTCCCGTATCTTTTTCGGGTCGCCGCGTGGGATCTCGTCGGGCGCCAGCGGTCGCTGTGGTGGTTGTGATTGTGTGTGTGACCCGTCTAATGTCTGAGAGGATGCGTTGAGGCTGAAAGGCCCCCAGTCGTCTGATACGGTGACGGCGTCCACGCTCTCAGGGGTGTATTTGTATGTGTGTATGCTCGGAAACGCGGGAAAGGAGTGGGGGATGAACTGTTTCGCAGCCTTCTCTGGCGCCCCATCCAGCTCGTTGCCTAGTATCGGGAGGTCCCTATCGATGGGGTCGTCGATTGGCAGGGGCTCCCATGTGGGCAGCCGCTTCGACTTGGGTATTGGCGGTTTTTTATGAGGCTTAAGTGATGATGTGGTAAGGTTGAAGCGCTTGAGACTCTGCTCGAAATCCGCAGGGACCGGGTAAGACCGCCGCGCAACGTTGGTGAAGGTCCTCACTTCTTCTACCAGCGACGTCAAGTCTGCGAAGGGCGTTAGTACTGGGCAGGCGGCGACAACACTTCGGGTTGTGTACATGTCTCTGCCATGGCGACGAAGCTCTCCATGGCCTCCGGAGCTGCGCCATCGAAGCCGACCTTCTGTAGAGCCAGCGCAATGCCTCGTCGTAACCCCTTTTTGGCCAATTCGTCTGTCGTTACTAGTGTCGAGGAACACGGAGAGGAACCTAATGGCCCGACCGAGAGGATTGTATACGGTGATCGAATGCGCTGTCTCTTCGTTTGCGTGCCATCTTGGGTATCTTCGGCAGGCCGCTTTCGCGACTCGGATGACATGGTTGAATTATTATGTTGTGGAGATAGAATGATTATATGGCGGTGCGACTGGCGAGAGACAAAGATGGTAATCGTTCCAGAAAACGCGCCGAGCTGGAGTTGAGGTTCATCAGTGATGGAGTGCGCACGAACCACTGCCACTTTACGGATCTGGGCCTAGGGACAAGTTTAGGTAGTGATCCGTGCTTGCCCCACATTTATCATTGGATCCAGTGGTTTGTGTTTGTACTTTGGCCTCCAATTCACTGTTCTGAAAACTTTCTGAACAATCTCCAAGCTTTCCAATGCCATAGTATTTGACAAACTGAGTGATGTCGAACAACCAGGAGCACTCGTTGGCGGCGCGAGGTCCTAGGTAGAGACGTGGGAAGTGCCAGAAGTTGAGGACCGGTGGAGCACTATTTGCTACCTCGCTTGTTCCTGCAAGTTGAAGCTCATCTTTTCTCACAAACTCAAACCGCAGCGGCCAGTCACGGAAGATGCACGATCTTGACGTTCTCAAGAGTGGGGGCTACAAGGGCTCTGGGCTGGTTCAACTCAAGCTAACCTGTCCCTTAACCGAATTTCCCCAAGAAATCCTCGAGCTCGGGGACACCCTTAAACAGCTTGATCTCTCTGGAACAGGCCTGTCCTCTCTGCCTGCAGGTTTCGGCGCCGCCCTGCCAAACCTCAAGATCGCATTCTTCTCCGACTGTAAGTTCAAAGTCTTTCCAAAAGAACTTGCAACATGCCCGAACCTCGAGACGGTTGCCTTCCGCACCAACGGCATGGAGGAAATACCCGAGGATGCCTTCCCGCCGCGCCTGCGTTGGCTCATTCTCACGGGCAACCGCATCAGATCGTTACCCACCAGCATCGGCCGCTGCAACCGCTTGCAAAAATGCCTGTTGGCCGGTAACCAGCTACGAGACTTGCCGGACGAGATGGCCCGGTGCACCAAGCTTGGCCTGCTGCGACTGAGCTCGAATTGCTTCGAAACGCTGCCCTCGTGGCTTTTCACCCTCCCTGAACTGGCATTTCTCTCCTTTGCCGGCAACCCGTGCGCCTCGCCCGCCGTGAACGGATCACGCACCGCTCCCGGCCTGGCGAGCATTCCCTGGGCCAATCTCGAGGTCCAGCAGACTCTTGGCGAGGGAGCATCAGGCGTCATCTGCCAAGGTCTCTGGAAGCAGTCGCCGCAGTATGCCGAGGAGGTTGCGATCAAGCTGTTTCGCGGGGCGATGACCTCTGACGGAAACCCTGCCGACGAGATGGCGGCATGGCTCGCGGCTGGCGCTCACGAAAGTCTCATCACAGTGCTGGGGCGCATCCATGGGCATCCGGATGAGGACGCGGTGGTCGGGTCTGAGGCAAGCCAAACCTTCCAGGGTGGCATCGTGATGCAGCTGATCCCGCCGCATTACACAGTTCTGGGCCAGCCGCCGTCCCTGGTCACATGCACGAGAGATCGCTTTCGAGAGGACGCCTCGCTCAGCGTCTCGTGCGTGCTGTCAATGCTGACTGGCATAGCGGGCGCGGCGGCCCATCTGCATGCGCGGGGCATCTCCCACGGGGATCTGTATGCCCACAACATACTCGCCAGCAGCGAGGACGCACATGCCTTGCTGGGCGACTTTGGCGCTGCGACCATCTACGGCCATGGATCTGCCAGGAACTGCGGCATAGAAAAGCTCGAGGTGCTGGCCTTTGCGCATCTCGTGGAGGACATGTTGGGACTTGTCAAAGAGGACCAATCAGCTTCGGCCCAGCTGCAGCGGGAACTTTGGAATCTACATGCGCGCTGTGCGTCGCCGGCCGTGGACGCCCGGCCGTCTTTTGATGAGGTGGTAGAGGAACTGGAAGGCTTGATGGGATGGAGGGGGATGATGCGGATTCCCGGCTGAGCCAGTTTCTGCCCTAAAAAGACCAGCAGATTCCTGTTGTGAGAATGTGTTGAAGGGTTTGGTCCCGCTGACAGCTGGAAGGGGAGAAACTAGTCTGGCCGCCTATGGAGTACTGAGTACCACAGGACTGATGAATCTGCTGGGAACAAGGGATTGGCTGGACATACGAACCCTGTTTCAGTTTGAACGAACAACGGTTCTTCCGAGCAACGGAAAGCAAGCCGATGAAGACTGGTGCTGCAGAAACTGAGCCAACTGCATCTCGCGTAAAAACATCGCAATATCAAGGCAGGTTGGATGCGGCGACGGCTGGACGGGATTAGGCAACGAGTGGCTCGCCCGCCAACTCACCGCAAGATGCTGCACTTCCGTTTTTGCGTCTCGGATATGCCATTGACCGGCCTCCGATCGGCCAGCAATCCCGCTGTGGCTTGCTGATGCTTACCACGTTAACTGCAGAAAACTCACAAGCAAGTGCATATTCCTCTCTGTACGACCATCGGTTCTTTCGGCAGTAACATGACTCCTCCATACTCAATAGGCATTCTCCTTCAACCAGGCTTCTATGTCCCGTACCCTTTGCCAAGCGTACTGATGGCAACCACGCTCGGCGTCCGGCTACAGATGTGTGATGCGAGCTGCTGTGTGACAACTGAGTGAACTGGCCCGAGGCCCATGGCAGCGAGTGCGGCCCATTTCCGTTCGATGCCGAGACTGGACTCGCCTCTCAATACAGCTGTAGTGTAGTGTAGTCACCCCTGCGCCGCCCCTATCGGCGGGGAACTTTATCGAGCCCGCTCCCCATTGCTGCTTTTTACCCATTCTTCGTCTTATGTGTAGTTGTATGTAACTCTACCATCAGATCAACCAGGCTTTTCCGTGGTACCTTGCCGTCTGTGGTGCGTCATGTGAGCTCCTAATGTACAAACGAGAGTGACCGTGGTGCTGCATGCTTGGCCGGGGTTGCACTCGAGGTTCTATTTCTCCTGTGCCGCTCGCATCTTTAGCTTTGCGCAAAGTTCATCCGGGGGAAGAGAGGAGGGGGGCCAAAGACTTTCTGTGAAGGACAAGGGCAGGCTGCTGGGGTATCGCTACGGAGTGGACTGTGGGGTGGCATCTCGGGTTGCTTCCGTTGTAGCATTTTTTGTGTTTCCCTTCTGTGCATTACAGCGGAATACTTTTGTAGGTCTAGAATCCTACCGCATTGGGCACTTCCGCCATGTGCGTATGAGGCGTGGTTGTCATGGCCGATTGGCGATTGGATCGTAGAACCCGCAACTGTTGAATGAGAGGATCAAGCTGCACGACGGGCGCTAAACATGTCAATTTTTCCTTGTATTGTCCCACATATCTCTAGGTATGGAAGTTTCGTGCATGAAGTTCATCTTAGCTCTGTCAGCTGTACCTAAACTCCTGCTATATGCTGGGGTATGGCATATCGCACCTGGGTTGCTCTCCTCCCTCGTCCGCCGAGTGGCGGACGAAAGGATTTGACAACTGAGGAAAGGGGGGAATAGAAACGAATCAGAGTACGGAGTTAGGAGGCCTAAGACATAGGGTATCTCCGTGGTCTTGCAGCCAACACCAAAATGTCGATGCGGTAGGACAGTGCTTTATGTAGGCATCGAGTACTGTCCAAACGGCGCATCGAGAATCCCTCGCACTCTTTGGCGGGGTCAAGGACCTGGAGCCAGCTCCGCTAGGCTGTGGTTGGTCAATTCCGGCTGGTCCAAGAGAAGTTCAGGCCGGAATTCGTCGGAAACTTGTTCCTACAAGGAACTAAGGTACTGTGTCTGATCCAGGTTGTCAGGTCGATTGAACATGGGAGACCTCAATACGTTGCGAGGCCTCACGCGGGGTCTTTGATCTTATGTGCTAAACCCACTTTGCTCTTGCCGTGTTGAGAAGCGTCCATGTGAATTGGTGTGGTCCTGCCTAAGAGACGGGACGGTTACACGGGGCACCTTCCCGCCGCCTTTTACAACGAACGTCAACGACTTCCACGTTGTGTCGTTGAGCCCGTCGCCCTGTCGTCGCTGAGGTGCCGCGCAGAGGTTTGGCTCACGAATTCGCATTTTATTACCTAGCTCGGCTGAATTCTTCCTGCGTCTTGATCTCTTGACCCCCCGGTTTCCGGTGTGCGCTGTGCCGCATCCATCCTGGAGCTGATCAGCCCCGGAAGGAGGTCCGCACTAGACCAACGAGCCCGGACCCAACGGGACGAAAACTTCACTCCGACTTCCATACTCCATAGCCATCTCAGAGATAACCGCTTACCGGTAGTCAAAGAACAGTGAGCCACCGATAGTCGACCCCGGAAACCCAGTCACGGACAGACGGACAGCCAGCCCGTGCCGGGATGGACCCCTGACGGATCGCTCCTCCAAGCCCTGGACTGCACACATGCAAATTTCGCGGCATTCCGGGGTTGACCAATTCCGTAACGAAGTGCGATCTGCAATCTGTCTCAGAAGTCTACGGTACCTAACTGCTCCGTATTGTAAGTTGGGTTGCCATGAATCACCTGGGCTCCTAGGTGTGTTCTTCGTCTACACTTACCATATTCATAGCATATGTATGGACTTCTTGTGGTTACATTCGTTCATTCAACTACGGTAGTGACAGTCGCGAGTTAGTGTAATGGAAGCAATGATGGAACACTTCTAGATTCTCGCTTGGAGCGGCATGTTTAGCGTCAGCGCGGGATCGATCCGCTTCCTTATTAACCCGTTGGCCTAGCTTAGGCCCCGCGGCCGGTTGCTGCGGGCAGCGCTGGCGTTGTCGGTTAGTGGAGTTACACTGCACACGACAGGGCCTCGCCCAAGGCTGTCAGGGCTGCACAGTGTTGCACTCGAAAGAGACAAGCAAGGGCTTCGGACGTCGTGTTGACCACTCTACCCCACCACCGCCCACTGCCAACAGACCCCCTGTTCGGGCTTGGTTCCCGGGGAGGAAGGAGCGCTCATGTCACGGCATAAAAAGCTGTCGTCCGCCCCGTCTGACGGGGTCCGAATCCTCCGCTGACGAGCCATCTTTCTGCGCTGGGTCTGCACTCAAACTACACCGCATCTACTACCCGTCAAGGGTGATTGTTTTATTGGCGCCTCAAGATCCGAACTCACAGTTACACAGTGAACATCTGCCCGACTCTTCCTTCGGGCTCAAGTCAGGGTTTAGGTCAACAGCGATTACAGCACATCCAAACATTCCGGGAGGAGATTGGGCGTTTAGGAATCTACCTTAGTTTCGTCTACGGCAGGGCACCTTCATCTACAGTGTCTCAATCCAAAACGGTAGGGGGGGGTGTTTTGTAAGCTGGACACCCGGACCACTGGACTGCAGACCCGGATCATTGCCATGTAGACGGCAACCTGAATTACCTCCACACCGCCATATCTCATCTCACCATCTTCTTCCGACCGCTTGTGCTTCCGAGGTCCCAGTATCACTCGCGACACACTGTGATGCGCTCAGCGAGCTGGACGACTCGGGCATGACTTGTGGCCCCCTAACGCACCCGTGCCGAGCCGTGATCTATTAGTGGGGCCCTCTCTGCCGGTGCGCCTGGTGAGTGACTGCAGCCAGGGGTCGGGCTGGAATTGCTGCTCTGATGAAGCGAAGCGAAGCAAGGCGCTGATGACTCGTACAGTAGCTACAGGTACGAGCCTTGTGCGGTAAACCGACTACATAATGGCGCCACCATTCCCTATCAACCCGGCGGCCATCCCGATTGTGGCGACACGGAAGGCGCTTCTAGTCCTCGACTTTCAGAACGATTTCCTGTCGCCCGATGGCGTTTTGTACGTGGAGGAGCCCGAAGGGTTCGTCGACCGCACGCTGGAACTGGTGAAGGTGTTCCGCGACTCGGGCGCCGGCGATGTGATCTGGGTGCGCAGCGAGTTCGAGCATCACCGACCCGTGATGGCCGAGGGCGACCAGATTGTGACGTCGGAGGCTATGGTGCGCCCTCAACGGGCGACGCCGGCTCGAGGCCGTCAGCCCGTTTCTGAGGTGCATGACAGCGCAGTGATGGAGGCTGACGAGGAGGCCTTCCTCAGTGTTGGCCCGGACGGCGACAAGAAGCCTCCCTGTGTCCGCAAGGGCAGCTCAGGGGCTAATCTGCCCCCGCATGTGCAGGCGGCCGTGGACTCGCGCCGGGACATCATCTTCACAAAAACCCACTACAGCGCCTTCGCCGCGTCGGGCCAGCAGCAGCTGGTGCAGATCCTCCGGGGCCGGTTCGTGACGCAGATGTACATGTGCGGTGCGCTGACCAACATCAGCGTCTATGCGACGGCGCTGGACGCAGGGCAGCACGGGTACGACATGACCATAGTAGAGGACTGCTGCGGCTACCGCAAGGCCATGCGCCATATCAACGCTGTGCGCCAGCTTGTGCATCTGACGGGCAGCGAGATGATCAGTTCCGAAGCGCTGCTAACCGAATTGCAACCTCCGACCGCGGCGCCAAGCCAGTCCACAGGCCTATCACCGTCCATTTCAGGCATGGCTCTGAGCATGGACCGCAGTGGGTCTCCCGGCCGGTCCCGGTCCCCCGCGTCAGCGCCCCAGCGCGCCCCCGCCTCGCCAAGAGTCCCACTGTCGCAGCCGGATCCGGATCGCCGTCAGCCCAAGGCAGCTGCCCCGCCCCGCCGTGTGCCTTCGAAGCGGAGTAACCCTGATGAGGATACTAAACGGTCGCCAAAGCATATCGAGGCCTTGACATCAGACTCAGACTCGGACTCATCATCACCAGCCAGTGACTCACCGCGTCAGAAGCAGGAAAAGAACACCAAAGAAACGCACGGAAGCAAGCAGGCTGCTGCTGCCGCTAACCAGAGCGAGCGCGAGAGCTCAAAAGGTCCGGCCCACGTTCCCGGGTCAGCTAGCGCTAAACCTGAGAAACACAGGGTGAGAAATATACCTAGACAACGTGTGGCGCACCAGAAATCTGATAAAGAGACGCCGTCGTCGCCGGTCCAAAGATCTACCTCATCAGCACCCTCATCACCTGATCCCCAATTACGGGGCGCGGCGGTCGAGAAACCAACGACAAGTTGCGCGACCACAGCAGCAACCTCTCTTGATCCCAAATCGGAAGACCATTCGCACATGGCAGACCAACATCCAGCCCGTGTTGTCTCTGAGCCGCTGTGCGAGGGCGACACGACCGTGATTACGGATGTCCTACCCCCCGCCCTCGCCGCCAATGCCTTTGAGCGTCTGCTCGACGAGGTCAGCTGGTCCGGCATGTCGCATCTAGGCGGCGAGGTGCCGAGACGCGTCGCTGTGCAGGGTTCCGTCGACGACGACGGCAGCATGCCGGTGTACAGACACCCGTCCGACGAATCCCCGCCGCTGCTGCCTTTTTCGCCCACCGTGCTGCAGATCAAGCACGAGGTCGAGAGAAACCTCGGCCACCTGGTAAACCACGTGCTGATCCAGCACTACCGCAGCGGCAACGACTACATCAGCGAGCACAGCGACAAGACGCTCGACATCGTCAAGGGCAGCTTCATCGCCAACGTCAGCCTCGGCGCCGAGCGCACCATGGTCTTTCGCACCAAGCGCCCGCCCAAGGAAGACACGTCATCAAAACCAGACGAGACCAACCCAGGCAGCGACACGGAAAAGGCGAGGCGCCAAATCCAGCGCGCCGCCCTCCCGCACAACTCGCTCTGCCGCATGGGCCTCACGACCAACGAGCGCTGGCTGCACGCGATCCGGCAGGACAAGCGCTCGGACCGCGACAAGACGCCCTCGGAACTGTCCCACGGCGGCGCCCGCATCAGCCTGACCTTTCGGCGGATCGGCACTTTTCTCGACGAGTCGCAATCGCGCATCTGGGGCCAGGGTGCTACTTCCAAAACAAAGGAAGGTGCACGGCCGGTCGTCAACGGGCAGACCCCCGACGCGGTGCGCTTGCTAAGGGCGTTTGGCGCCGAGAATCACGCCAGCGAGTTTGATTGGGAGGGGCATTACGGAGAGGGGTTTGATGTCCTCCACATGGGCGTTCCGAAACGCGTCTTCTATGCTAGTGGTGCCGGTGTGGATCAGCTGGGTAACGTCCGCGTTGCGTTGGCGCTGGCTGAGTTGGGGGTAGGCGCTGCGAGGGGCAGCGTTGAAGCTGCAGCCGGAACCGGGGATGACATCGGTGGCGGGGGGGATGTGAGGTTTGAGGACAATGACCCGGGTCGCACGGCTGTGCATGGCCATGCTACTGTTCTGCGGTATCTTGATGCTGTGTATGGCGCGGGGAGGCGGTATGACCAGCTGCTCCCTGCCGAGGTGGGGAGGAGGTTTGAGAGGTTGCAGAGGGGGTTGGAGTTGTTGGGGAAGTGGCGGTGTGTGTGGAAGGCGGTTGCCGGTGTACAACAGGGACTGGAGCCTGATGATGCTGGGGACAAGCAACTGCAGCAGCAGCCGCAGCAGCAACAAGGGGCAGCCGCCAGAGTCAGGGCCAGCGAGGAGCTGAGCAGCAAGGTCGCGAAGCTGCTTGCGAAAGAACTGGCTGGTTGGGAGGCGTGGGCGAAAGAAGCTGCTTCTGCTTCCATCCTTGGCGTCTCCAAACCAGCACCCAAACCTAAAGCGAAGCCGGAGGAGAAGGATGGTGATGCTGATGAGGAACAGCAACAGCACCAGCAACAGAGCGTGTTTTACATTGCCGGCGGGACCCACCCGTCGCCAGCCGACTTTGCGCTGTGGCCTGTCCTGCACGACATGGTGCGCGTTTGTGGCGAGGGGGTCCTGCTTGTGGGCGAGCGCGAACATGATGAGTCGTATCTGAGGAGATATTATGCTGCCTTTAGAGAGAGGAGTGCTGTGGCTAAGGTCGTGGCGCAGTTCAAGCTGGAGTGATGGCTGGCATCATCAGTGTCATCAGTGATGGGGTGGGAGGATAGGTGGTGGTGGTGGTGTAAGGTGGTAAGGTAGTGGAGTGTAGAGAATTGGATACCCATTTGTTTGCCAACCTACCCTAGGTACCTGGACTGCTAAGGTATGTACATTGATGTTACTAGGCAAGCAATCTGTATAGGAACGGATGAGGAGGTTAAGAAGGGCTACATCTATAGGCTAGTTTGGGGTTAGGTTGCATGATTGGGAGTGTATAGATGAGTGAGTACCGGTAGTTTCTAATGGGTTTGGCTAATAAGTAAAAGTACTGTTAGGTCTGTCGGGGGGACAGTTACTGGTACGTTGACGGAGTCCTGCGGACTACGGACTACGGAGGGGCGGTGTCATAGAGGTAAGAGGGACTACAATCCGCGGTATACTGTACACCGCCCGGAATACTAGGTTATTCTGTCCACTAAGTCACAATAGCAATGACAGAAACTGGTAGTCATTGGTGTCTGTAGTTGGAGCCATTTCGGCTGACGAACCCGTGCCTTCAAAGTGGACTCGGAGGCAAAGACTGCCTAGGTACACTGATGTTAGGTAGGTGGGCAAGCCAACAGCAACAGCAGATTCAGTTCAGGGTCGTCTTGCACTGGGCATTCCGTTCGTACTTCTCTGGTTACTTTATATATCTTACACGTACTCACGTAACTGCTCTTGGACCTGACTGGGGTTAATCTTCGCGGCAACTCCGCCGCAGTCCGGTTCCTGTACCCTGTTTCTTCACTTGCCGTTTATGCTTGGGTATACTACTGCTGTCACCGCTATGCCTACCAACGGCCTCACTATCACTACTCAGCTGAGACTCGTGATGCTCACTCCTGATGTTTGACCTCATCAAAGTGAAACGCGATAGGGGAAGGTCAGAACGGCAATCCAGCAAACTCGTTACAATTCTGCTGTGCTCCTGGGCTGGGGTCATATAATACATTGCTTACAACTGCTAGTAGTAGCACCCATCTTCCAAGGGTGTTTCTCAAATTTCTTGGTACCCGCTTCAAAGACCCTGCGTGTCAGGCAGGGGCATATCGATCTTCCTCTCCTCGAATACTTGAATCTCTCGGCAACACCGTCACGGTTGAAGGGAGCAGGTTGTCAAGAGGTATCTCCGCCATTGCCGGAAACTACCTCAGAACTCCTCAGCCGGGCTTCATCTCTCGTTAGGTAATGACTAGTTAGTTTCGAATGGTCTGTCTCCTGGTCCGTCTAGGCTCTCCTCGAACGGATGGATATCTACGCAGTACCAATCAGGAGAATGACGGCGTACCCAATATCTTATGTGACCCTCACGATTTCCATGTACCGGTTCTGAAAAGGAGTAGTAGCATTGCCCGCAAGTAATGCCTGCTCAGTCCCTGTGGTAGATTTTGGCGTGGGAGTACCGCTACCTAGGCTAGGCACTAAGGTGTTGTCTCTGCGGGCACCTGAACACATCATGGATACTAAATTCATCAGAAATATGACCGAGCGCCCCTTGCGGCAAGTTGGCTAGGTACTTGTACCTACCTACTAGTCAAGGACTGTATGATACCTGAGCCTCGAGACGCTGATACTTATCATCCGAGAATGGAACCGATTGATTGTTTCCATTTAATACTACTAGTACCGCAAGCAGGGCTCCAGTTGGCGTTGAGCCTGACCAGCCCCGAAAGCCCGAATCCCTCCCAAGTTTCAATCACAAACGTCACAGAAAGGCCTCAGCAGCTGACCTTTCAAGTTGAAAAGGCCCAGCGCAACCATATCACCCTATAGAAGCAGCAAGGGAATGTTAAACCCGCTCGCCTTACACATAACAAAACCAAACCATGCATCATGATGTGGGATGTGTTACACAACCCCTTCCTACTACCCTACTACCCCAGTACCCATCACCACCCCCTCACCACCCCCCCCTTAACTCCTTTCAAGTTATCATCATTCCATGCCCATCAAGGCTTCGAATCCAAGTCCCACGGAAGGGGATACGTCCCGACCCAATCCGCGACCTCGCTCCTGAGCTGTACAATCTCCGTCTCCGTCTCCCCATTCCCCAGATACTCCAAGAATGTCCTCAACCGACCAGCCGTCTTCCCCTCGCCCTTATCCTCCGCCGCCTTTCTCGCGGCTTTATCCACCCTAACAGCAATAGTGACAGCGCGGTCCACAATATCCGCCACACGCTGGAAATCCACCTCGCCAAACCCGCGCGTGGTCATGGCAGGGGTGCCCATCCTCAACCCACCAGGCATAAGCGCGGATTTGTCGCCGGGCACGGTATTCTTGTTCGCAGCGACGCCGACCAGTTCCAGCACGCGCTCCACACGCGCGCCATCCACGCCCTGCGGCTTCAGGTCTGCTAGCACCAGGTGGTTGTCTGTGCCGCCCGAGACGATGCGGTATCCCAAACCGCCCTTCTCCTTGGGCTCGCCAAGCCGCCGGGCCAGGGCCTGCGCGTTGGCGAGCACCTGCGACTGGTAGGCGCGGAATTCGGGGGTTTGGGCCTGCTTGAGCGCCACGGCGAGGGCGGCGATGGTGTGGTTATGCGGCCCGCCCTGGTGGCCGGGGAAGACAGACGCGTTGATGGGGGTCTCGAGGTTGTAAAGCTCCTCGGCGCCCGTCTTGGGGTGCGTGCGCCGCACGCCGCGGCGGAAGAAGATGAGGGCGCCGCGCGGGCCGCGGAGGGATTTGTGGCTTGTTGTGGTGACGACGTCGGCGTGCGAGAACGGCCCCGGCAGGACTTTCGCCGCGACCATGCCCGAGATATGCGCAATGTCGGCTACGAGGTAGGCGTTGACCTTGTCGCAGATCTCGCGCATGCGCGCGTAGTCGATCAGCCGGCTGTAGGCGGACGCACCCGCCACGATGATCTTGGGCCGGTAGATGCTGGCCAGCTCATCAAGCTTGTCGTAATCGATGTAGCCCGTCTCCTCGTTCAACCGGTACGGGACCGTCTCGAAGTACTTGGAAATGAAGGAGATCTTCTTGGTCGGTGTCTGGTAGCCGTGAGAGAGATGCCCTCCGTGTGGCAGGTCGAGACCCATCAGGCGGTCGTGCGTCTCCATCAGCGCGGAATACACGTACAGGTTTGCGGGAGCACCGGAGAGAGCTGCAGGGTGTGTCAATTGCCATTAACTCTCGTATTCAACCGCAGGAATGCTCACCCTGGACATTGACGCCCCATTGCTTCTCATCGAGGCCAAACGTCTCCAGCGCCCGCTGTTGACATAGCCTCTCAGATGCGTCTATAAACTCGTTGCCTCCGTAGTATCGTGCACCGGGGTATCCCTCCGAGTACTTGTCTGGACCGACCGAGTTAGTCTCCAGCCTCTCGGCCACGGCCCGTTATACGCACTTTGCATAGGGCTCCCAAGAGCGTCCAGGACGGCCTGTGATGTGAAGTTCTCGGAAGGGATTAAGTTGATGAATTGTTTCTGCCTGAGTTTCTCCTGTTACAAACCCATTGTTAGCATTGCAGGGGTCTCAGCTCTTTCAGGCTCAACAAACCTTCTCGACGATATCGTGCATGATCGGATCCGCCTGCTGCAAGTGGGAAGCGAGCATCTGCTTTCACCTTCAGCGCCCATCTATGCCTTCGAACGCCGAAGGAGGCTACGCACCCGCTGTTGACTGTCATTGCTGAGGGACGATACAGACCTCGGCGAGCCTGTCTTGAGCCCTCGCCGAGTCAGTTTCTGAATATGGGTTGCTATTGTGCCCCGAGCAGGTGTGGGGGTAGATGCCGGTGCCCCCCGGAGAGCAGACACACATGCGGCCGAGCTCCGCAGTCTTGAGACCGTCGCCGACATGGTTAATGAAACTGCGGGGGACGTTTCGGTAACTGAAGCGAGGGGAAAAGTCGGGAACGACAAAGTCGAGGGTAGCAAAGCGTAACCCGAGGTCCAGACAGCCCAATTGCTCCCTCAACACTCACGGATGATCGGTCAGGAGTGTCGGTCGGTATCCGGAAGCTTGGTCGGCAACGCACAGAGAGCGACGATGTGATCAGGCGACAGTTGATTGGCGGCTGGTCCAAAAGTTAAAGATGGTGACGCTAGTGGATGTCAGCCCAGAAATGTGGGGTTTAGTGTAGGTTCGGACTTTGGCGGAGGTGGCTGGCTTATCTTGGCTATCGGGCCCGAGGGGCCACACCAGCACGGACCACAGAGCCACACAGGTCCCGGGGCATATCAACGCCAAAATTTCTGGGCTCTTTCGGATTCTTCCTCTTTTCTTCTGCAATCAACTAAATTGGGGATGATGAGCACGCTTCCAAACGGCATATGCAGGATCCTCCGCCGTTTACTCGGCCGGGGGATATGCTGAAATGTCCTGGCACAACCTCACCACTCTTGAGGGACAATTTGAAGCAATCTGACCCAACATTTTTTGATGCATCGCTGCAATGCTGTGCATTCTCTTTCGTGGCTTCTTCTGCCAGTACATTCTGTAATCAGTGTAGCACTGTTGGCTGTACTAGCAGCCTTCCAGAAATATGTTCTTTGAATGCTAGTCGAGGACTGCCTCATGGGCTGTCATGTTGTTCCGCATCTTCCATCTCTTCATCAAGAGTCCGTTTGCCTTGGTCCATGTCGTGTCATGCCTCGTCCCCAGTCCGCAGAGCACAAGCATTGTTTTTCCACAGACCTGAGAGTTGCCAGAAAATAAAAATATGTTCAGTCAAACCCGGCAAACCCATTGATTCCGTTTTCAATGCCATATACATGCGAGCCAGAACGTCTCGTATCTGGAGACTGCGCCGCATCAAAGAGCACACGGCCAGGGGTGCGAGTCCAGTCCGCGCGCAGGATGCCGAGATGTAGTAGAATGCGACCAGAAAGAAGCCCAACCCATTACTCCGAATGCAAGGCCGCCGAGAATCCATTGTCCATTCACATCGTGAATCAAGATGAAATCTACTTGGATTCCTCCTCGCCCTCGCCCAGCATCGCGTTCCGCTTCGCCGCCTGCCTCTCCTGCTTGCGCTCGCGCGCCGCCTTGGTCCTCGCGCGCTTGGCATCCATTTCCTCCTTGATCTGCCTCTCACGCGCCTTCTCCGCCTTGGCCCGGTGAATCTGGGAGATTTGTCAGCACAAACGACAATCTTATAACCAAACCAAGATTGCTCCCCAAAAGAAACGTACGTGCTCAACGAGCGCCCGCTTGTGCTTGAAGGTGTTACCCTTGGCGAGGTGGTACAACTCGTGGTAGAGGTGCTTGTCGATCTTGCCGCTGGCGCGGTACTTGACCAGTAGACGGCGGAGGACGCGCTGGCGGCGCATCCACAGAACTTGCCTGTAGCCCCGTTGTCAGCATATTTACCCCCATCTTCCTTCCACCGAGCCTCTGCATTTTATTTCGTGTGTATTATGTCCTGCTCGGGAACGGAACGGGCGGTACGTACTCGGGCATACGGGCATCTGCGGTACCCTTGCGCTTACCGAAGCCGCGGTGGCGGCCGATGCGGCGGGCGAGGTTCAGCTCGCGGGCGCGCGAGCGCGAGTGCATGGTGACGGGCTTCTTGATGATGAGGCCATCGGCGGCGAGCTTGCGGATCGTCTGCCGTGAGTTGGCGTTGGAGATCTCGCTGACCTCATTGGGATCCAGCCAGATCTTGCGTTGGCCGCAGCCCAGGACGGACGCCGCCAGACGCTTCTGGGTCCTCAGGTTAACCCTGCAGCCGAGAGACAGTCAGCATTTCGAGCTGGAATTGGAATTCGATGTCGGTAGTTTCGGTGTGACACGTCGTCATGGAAATTTTCGTCGGGGCATCTCGGTTTGGATACATTTGGCGCGAATTCAATCGAAAACGTCGCTCCTGAAATTCCTCCTCGACACGAATCAATGGGCGGTGCTCGGGGTACTCACATCTTGACTGATTTGTGCTGTAGATGGTTAGTATGACGAGGTTGTCGATGGATTGGGATTTCCGCTGAGGGGAAGTTCAAACATCAGAATTTCTCGACGGCCAGTTTGTGGGTTTCGCGTGTGGGGCTCGTCGCTGATTGCGATTGGTGAGGGCTCAGCGGGTCACGCACCCTAGCACGTGTTTCTGACCTCACAGGAGAGGTATCCACTTAAACGTCCATCTTGCCTTCCTCGCACCTCAACATTCACGTTGACTCGGGCTCCAATTGCCATGAGAGGATACGCTTCGGCTCAACACCACGAGAATTGGATATACCGCACCATGACAGAGTTGAGCTTTGCGAAATTCCTCTAATCAAGCATGCTTAGGGTAGGGGGCGTATGGAATTCCCAAAACCAGTGACTGGCTCCAAGAAGGAGATGCGCTCTGCTGTCTGAGGCGAACTTGTGTAGCATACATACCATCCCTCACTTCACGAGTCATCGGATCCCATCACGCAAGGTTTACAAATCCGTATCGTAAATTTGACCATCGATTCTCTACTTCCTTTCTCCCCTTTCATAATCTTCCAGCACCCACAAATCTACAGGTACTCAGTCAGCAGCAAAGATATCCGCCCCCACATCAACCTGTCCAACAGCCATAAGCTCCTTCTCATCCTCCACCTCATCATTCGATAATCCCAGCCCGCCCGCACCACCCTCTGCCTCTCTGCGCTCGCGCGCCTGTGCTCCCAGCCTCAGGGCCACGCGCTTAAAGTAGTCCTGCATGCTGCGCTTGACGTTGGGCGGCAGCTCAGAAGCGCCGGCGATCCACTTGTCAAAGACCTTGCTCTCCTCGTCCGCCACCGCAAAGAGTTGCACAAATGCCGCCTCGGCTGCCAGCTTGACAGGGATCACCATGTCCCTCACCGACGCAAAGACAGGCGGCGCCAGCAGGCCCAGGTGCGGCCGCGCGAGCTCCGGATGCGTGCGGGCCAAGGTGCGCACCAGGACGAGCGCAAGACGCCGCGTGTCGGTCGGCCCACCTGGGGGAATAACCTTGGAGAGGGTGGCGAAGATGGGCTTGGTGGCTTCGAACGCCTTGGGTGCGTCGCTCAGGAGGTATTTACCCGTCGCCATGATGAAGTTGTCGGCGATGAAAGTCTTGCGAACCACGTTAGTCTTGGACCACAACCAAAAAAGTGGGGATTTCTTACGTCTTTGCTCTCCATGCCTTGGCAGAGCAGCTCGGGCAGGTCGTCCGCAAGGTGTGAGTCTAGAAGCGTCCCTGGGCTCTCTAAGAGCACTGCGTTCAGCGCCAAGACGCTGGAATGGCTGCAATCCCTCGTCATGACTCGGTTCTTCAGCAGTCCAACTGCAACATCCGCCGAGACGTTCTTAACAAGAGCACCGAACAGCTTAGCGTAGGTGATGGTCATCGCATTGTCGCGCTCATCCGTCTCCGTATCGATCAAGCCCAAGACAGCCGTGCGGGAGCTCTCTCCCATGTTGGCGCCCGCCTTGCTGATGACTTCGTACAGGGCTTTGAGCATTGCCGTTTTGACACCCGCGTCTGTCGTCTTGGATCCGGTGACCAGCTCAGCAATTAGGGGGTCAACTCGTGGCGTATATTTGATGAGCGTGCCCAGCGCCCGGGCAGCTCGGCTCCGAAGGACATCACTAGATGTATCCGCAAGCGACTTCGCAAATGTGCGCTGCAGCTGAGGCAAGAAAGGCTTTAGCGCCGTAGGCATCTTCTCGAGGAGATTGTTGAGGGTGACAAGAATTGCCGATTTGACCTCCGTGGACCGTTCGGAGACGACACGAATGAGCGGGCCCGTAATTTGGGTAACGAACGGCTTGAGGGAGTTCTCGCTGGCCCGGTCGACAATGTCCGAGATTGCCAAAGCAGAGGTAACTCTCTGTTCCGTCGTGCCGTTCATCAGACCTTGCAGGAAAATGGGGAGGATAGCGTTAATGCCCTTCGGAAGCTCGAAACCGGCCAGATTGTGGCCTGCGACGCCGACCTGCAAGAGCGTCTGCCGCGTCGACTGGACGAGGGCCTCCATTTCCTCCTTCTTGAGCCGCTTGGTGAACTCGTTCAGAGCACCCCACGATGCCTTGACGACAGACATATCTCTGTCATCGAACGAAATTAGCAAAGCGCGGATAATATCCTGGTTGTACCTCGAGTAGTCCACATCGGCCGCAGAAAAGAATTTGGCTAGGTGCTGGCCTGTTGCCGCTCGTTTGCGGTGGTCTTCGTGCTTGAGGAGCTGCAGAAGGACGTTCATGACTACGTTGAGGCCATCGTATTCATCGATAGACAGAATGACGGTGTCGAAGGAGTTGTCAAGGTCCTCGCGAAGCGCCTCGTCGGTGCAGTTAACAATGTTGTCCATGAGCGAGTTGACGATGTTGGGTAAGCGGCGGTTCATTGCAGCACCGGCAACCTTGGACAGGGAAGCCAACGCCTTGGCATTGAATGCTGATATGGGAGGCGTGATAAGCGTAGGGATGAGGTTGGGCAATATGATATTGGAGCGAGTGGACTCGGTAAGCAGGGTGAGCAGCGCGGCGAGCGCGTTGTTGGCCTCCTCGTCGGAGCGAAGGAGGTTGAGGAGGTATGGCAATACCTGGTCGACAGCACGCTTGCCGAGAATCTGCTGTAGCGAATCGAAGGCCTCGGCAGCCGCTTCGCGGACATCTGCGTCCGAGTCGGTGAGGGCGGTGCGTACGACTGAAATGAGCGTCTTCTCGTGGTCTTCGAGCGCCTCTTGGGAGGCAGATGATATGAGCTCCTTGAGCGCCAAGCAGATACCTTGCTTGGCGTCCACGTCCCGCGATGTCTGTAGGCCTTCCTCGAGGGTAGGAAGTAGTGTTGCCAAGACGCCATCACCCGCCTTCCTAATGAGCTCGCCCAGGGCATTACTGGCAATGACCTTGTGCTCCATGTTGGAGCTACCGAGCCGTCGAATGATGAGTTGAGTGAGCGTGGGCACAAGCTCCTTGAGGGTGCGCGGGCTATGGACCAACGCCTTCCATACACCGATAGCAGCAGCACGCACCGCGCCGGCGGTGTCGCAGCGGCAGATGTAGAGCGCGGAAAGAATCTTGTTGCGCTTCTCCTCTCCAAGGATCTCGCGGAGAGATGCCCCGGCTTCCTTTGTCGCCTCCTGGTCTTCTTCCTCGCCGGGCTCTGCATTGGCCTTGATGCCGGCCAGGTTGAAGAGCAAGTCGCCAACAAGCTCGACTGAGCTAAGACGGATCCGGTAGCTGTCATCGGCAAGGCCGCGTTCGAGCTCAGGGAGGAGCAAGTCAACTGCACGAACGGCAAAGTTCTTGACCAGCAATCGACCAGCACGCAGCGCCGTTTCCCGAATGGACTCGACGTCATCGGCGAGACCCGACAGGATAGGTGGAATGATCTTGCCAAGGTAGTTGGCGAAGCTGTTGCCGAAGCATACGGGCAAGAATATGAAAAGCGACATGAATCCTTCGCGCACAGCCGGCTTGGCCGACTCGACATTCTGTAGAATAGTCGGGAGTGTCTCCTCCAGCCTTGAAGTACCAAGCCCAGCAAGAACCTCGCTGAGCGCCTGGGCCGAGCCAAGCCTGTCGCCAGCGCCAGTGTCGGATTTGAGTGTTTGCATGAGGCCTGGGATGAGATCCGGCAGAGCGTCCTCGCCCAACTTCTCGACGAGGGATCCAAGAGCGCGGGAGGCTGTGGCCCGGGTGGTTGGAACAGGGTCGACCACGGCCACCTTGAGGCCTGCCACGAGGACTGGCAAATGAGCAACAAGGTCCTTGCGCTCCGTTAGATGCGCTAGACTGCCGATGACTTGGGCCGCCTTGCGCTTCGTATTCGAACGGTCGCCCAAACCGCGCTGCAGGATGCGGCTAACCAGGGCCAGTGACGGGGCGTCGAGATAATGTACGAACTGGACCTTGATGAGCGAGTCCAAGGCATCGTCCGTGTACTTTGTCGGGTCACTGAGCGCTTTGAGGAGGATGTCGACAAGGTTGTGAATTTCGGGATTGTTGATGACCTCGCCGAACCTCTTCAAACTCTTATTGGCAGCGAGCCGCACCTCCTTGTGACTGTCGTTCAGCACTGCCGTCAACGGTGGGATGATTTCCGGCAAGCTCTGCGCGAGCTGCTGGGGGTCAAGGTACGCCATGGCACCGAGCAGGTCGCATGCGCCCTTCTTGCTGCGCCATTGATCGTCGTCAAGCCCATTGAGCAGTGTTGGTAGAATCTGCTTGACGCCAAAGGAGCTCAACTTGGCGAAACACGCCTTCGCAGCTGCCAAAGCAGCATCACGCACATCGGCATTGCCGTCACCAAACCCCGCCAGCAGCTGAGGCACGATCTGAATAACGTACGGCTCAAAAAGCCGGCCAAGGATTGTGGATAGGAGCTCATAGGCAAGCATGGCGGATTCGCGCTGGCGGACCTCCTTTTTGTTCTCTACAGCGCCGTTCAGCGTGACCATTATGCGATATTCCCTCAGGACACTGATGCCTCTACCAAGCACAAGACCAGCCAGGCCGTATGCCGCTCCGCGCTGCTCCGGGTATTTCTTAGACGTCATGAGTATCTCTAGCATCTGGTCAAAGTATTTCGGTGACTTGTCTCCGCATGTACGAACAAGAGGGGGAAGGCACTCGGCAATGGCGTACTGGACCGTTTCGGACGGGGTGCTCAGAGTCGCGAGCAATCGCTCAATGACAACCGGGATCTTCTTGTCCCCCGGCTTCAAGTGCCGCGCTAGGGCGCCATACATGATGATGACGGCCTCATTGACGCGATCGGCCGCTTCCGAGTTCTTGTCAGGCGTCTCCAATGTCTTCTCGAACGTCTTCATCAACCTGTCGAGAATAACTTTGCCATGGACCTCGATCGCTGTGTTTGCTGCCTCGAGCATCTCGGCACGTACAGCAGCGCTTTGATCGCCCAGGGGTCCTTGTTCTATTAGGAAGTTGAAGAAAGGGTCAAGCTGAGAATTTTGCAGATGCGGTGCCAAATTTCTGAAGGCGAGCGCGATTCCGTGTCGAGCCTCCCAGGGGTCGGAGAGGTCCATCTTCTTGGGCATCCCAAACTCATCTAATTGCTGAACTCGTGGCTTGGCCAATTCGATGTACGACGCCCGGAGCTTCTCAAGGACTGACTCAATGACGGGTTTATGGTGGCTCGCAATCTCGGCAAGTGACTTCGCCGCAGCACGACGTAGCTGGGCGTCTTTGCTCTCAAGGTAGGGCAGCATCTTGTGCGCGAGCTCCTCAGAAATCTGGAACTCGCTCTCCTCCCAGATTTCGCGGCCGAGATCCATGTTTTCTTCCTCGTCGTCGTGACATGCGAGCCAGATCTCCTCCGAGACACCAACATCGCTCATATCCACTTCCGCACTGATTGCCTGCAATACCGCAGATCGTACGCTGGCCTGCGGAACAATGGTACCACGAGCTAGAACTCCGACTTCTTCCGGAGTGATGTTTGGAGCAACACAGCGCACTGTGTCGGCGAAGCAGTCCTTGATGATCTTGTAGTGCTGGCCATACTTCTGCATGGATGAGATAAGGGCGGAGAGAACCTTTGCGCGGGGTATTTTCTCGTCAGACAGGGCACCTGAATGGAATGAGAGAAACTCAATGGCAAGAACAAGCTGGGCATCCCGCTCGTCCGCATTGGCAGCGAAGCCGCCCTTCTCAAGCAACAACAAGATCAGGGACAGGAAGTAGATGATCGAGACACTGTCAAACGGGCGCTGTTCGCTGGCAAAGCGCAGGCGGTAGAGCACTCGAGTGACGAGATCGTCAAATGGCTCCTGAGTTAGGTGTTCCGGCAGCGCAGACACGTCGTGAGCGCGGAGTGTGGCGGCCCCGATGAAGGGTCTAATCGACCCCAGCCGTGAGGCGACTTGGTCAGCGCATGAGATGAACGCCATCGGTCCGCTCTCTCCTGTGATCAGGCAGGCACCGGCATCGATGACAGCCAGGATTGCATCGACTGCAGGGCCCATCCAGCGGCTGGCATCGGTTGGTGGCCCGGTTGCGAGAGCTTTGACGATTCCGAACCCTCGTAGCAGCTTGGCCACAATTTGCTGGACATTCCCTCGAATCTCGGCCTCCTTTTTGAGTTGCGCGTTGACCTTGGCCGTCTCATCGGCCGTGAGCTTCTTTTGTGTGCCCTTCTTCTCTGCCAGCTGTGCCCTGAGTTCTTCCTCCCATTTTAGGGTGTCGTAATCCTTGGAATTCTTGTTAGGAACCACATTCTGCTTCTTCGCCAGGACATCCACGAATGCGGTCCCTTCCGGTGTACGGAATATAGCCGCCTCAAGCGGTCCCACGGACTGCACTGCGGCAGTATCGAGATCCTGCTGGATGAGCGCAACGATGCGGGGGGTCATGGACTCAGGGGCGACAAACGCCAGTTCTGCGGCGGCGCTATAAGCGGCAGCTTTGGCAGCATCAGACTAGTCACGTTAGCAGGAGGCCAATGAAGCATGGTAGGATCGTTACCTTTTGCGCAAACCCGGTGCGACCGATTATTTCGTCAATTAGGACCTGTTCGTGTTTTCTTGCTAGCTCACCTGGGTCTAGCTCAGCCTTTAAGCAGAGATCAATCCAGCTCGCTGCAGGGATAAGTTGAGGTTTGGCAAGAACAAGGAGAGAGCACATCTGGAGTTCCATCCGGGTCTGGTCTACCTCTACCTCAATACCCGTCTTTTCCTTGTAGTCTCTATGACTAAGAGAAATTGACTTGAGCACCAAATGCAGGTTCGAGTTGCCTGATTTGGCCACCGCGGCAGCGCTCTCCTTGTCGGCAGACTCTAGGGCTTCCATCCAGTGCCACAGGCCGTTGATAATCTCGGCAGCAACTGAGTGCCCTTCAGAGCCCCTAGATTGAACACAGAGGTCGGATAGTGACTCGAGCGCTTGTCGTCTCACAGATGGCGGCGTCGTAGAAGAGCAGATCAAGTAGATATAAGCATGTGTCCAAGCAACCTTTGCGGCACTCTCGCTTGAGCTGAGAGCGGGAGCAACTGCGGTTAAAGCACGGCAGAGCCACTTGAGGTCATCTTCAAGAAATTTGCTGTATATCCGCGGATTGAGTAAGAAAGATGGTTTCGGCGTTACCGCCAAGCTGTTTTTTTGTATAGACGCCTTCTTCAACAATGCTTGAAGGGATTCGCCCTCAAGCCGGAGGAGAAGCGGCCCGAGACCACAGACGACCAAAGCACCCGTCACCAGTCCATTTTGCGCAGCTGCAACTGGATTGGCAACTACCTCATTGAAGGTGGATAGAAGAGGCGGAAGAACAGCCTCTGCGAGAGCACTGAAGCCCGTAGGTAAAGGTAAGCTTTCTTCTGAATCCTCCCCAAGAGAATGCAGAAGTTCGCCTACGCGAAGTATCCAGGTTCGCCGCACCGGGATCTTCTTGTCGCCTAGCCCCTTGGCATAGACATCTAACAGGGGCTTTGGGGCGTTTCCCATGGAGAGAAGGGGTGTCGCTTTCGAACTCAGGACGAGGGACTCGGCGCTCAAGGCCGCCTCATTTGCTTCCTTGCCTACAATGGCTGGAAGGCCGGCAACAACCTTGTTGGCTATCGCCGTAAAGGGGGGAAGAGCCATCAGCATCTCACAATGAAGGACCCTGTGGTCAGCAGATGCGAGTTTGCCAGATTTGAGGGGCCCGAGCAGCTCGTCTGCAACCTGGTCCAAAATCGAGGAGTCTCGGCAGGTTGAAGCAATCTCGCTGAATGCTTTCACGGCACCGCTCCGAATAACAGGGTTGGACGACTTGATATTGGATAGCAAAGGCTTGACGAATCGCACGCTTAGCGCTTTAGAAAGGTCGAATTGACGTATAGAGCGGATAAGTGGTGTGATGAGGTCATTCAGCACGACTTCAGGGGCTCGCAGCAGACCCTTTTCCAGGGCTGGGAAAACCTCCTTGTCCAAATCCTCCAGAGTCATAAACGCAACGAAGAAATCATGAAGTCCGCCAGCGAGATGTGCCGGGACTGGTGTCCGAGAGCCGACGATTTCGCGTGCGTAAAACGTAGTGTACTGGCCCTTCAGGCCTTCGACGATGGGTTTGGCCTCCGCCTTCCGAGAGCAAACACCTGCTATCGCGCCGAGAAGCACAGCATTTTTAGCGGCGGGTTGGGCTCCCTTAGCGGCGAGAACCTCAACAGCCGTACCGAGCGCCTTTGGATCTGTAGAAGCAAGTTTTCTGAGCCCTCGACGAGTAATCACCAAGGCCGAACTGCCGACAGTAGCCCTCGACGTAGGCCCCAGGCACTTCTCCAGGCAATCGGCGGTCGCCAGCACAGTGTCTTTCCCGAACTTTTCCCACAGGGGCGTCCCCGATAGGTTCTGCATCAGCAGACTGCACCATTCCACCAGAACAAACGCGCTATCGGATGCGATGCCTTGCTTCTGGGTTTCCTGACGGATTGCTACAACAAAGGGGGCGAGAACTTCGGCATCCCCCATCCGGAAAATCGAGACTAGGCATCGCTGCACTGCTAGTCGAGAGGGCCGGTCAGTGTAGTAGGCATGGGTCCAGAACAGGATTTTGAGCAGGCCGCGGATGGACGATTGATCGAGAGCTGGAAAGGCTTAGTTAGCTTGGTATGGACCCAAATCAAAGCAGCACGCTCACCTTTCTGGGAGAACTTCTCGTCAATGGCCCGCAACTGGGCAATCCTGGCCGCTGTCGACGACGACGTGAGCGCTGTCCTGGCCTCCCCGAGGTCCAGGCTGTCCGACGTGGCGTTGACGGGTGCTTCAGTCATGTTTGCTGCAATTCCTGTATTGGGTCGTATAATGACATGGTCAGGCGGCAAAACCTGCAGCCGTTATACTGTGCACCCGTGTATTTGGCCGTGATGGGTTTGTTGGAGTTGATTTTCGGCGACGACTCACAATTCAACGAAGTGGGGTGAGGCTGCGGTGTCGCTAATTCGACTGTGCGCCAGGCTCGGCAACTCCAGTGTTAGGGGTCCCACAGAAGGTCTTCCCCTCCATGACAGCTTCTGTGGAACCAATCCACAGCAGGAACGACCGCTATAGGTCGGACGCAGGGGCCATGAGAAGCCCACACCTGCAGGTAAACGGCCAGACGGCCTAAAACCGAAACCACCTCCACTAACATCGACAGAGCAGTTGTGACTCCATGGACCCGAATTTTTGGGTTGCCCAAAGGCCTGGAGGTCAGGTTCTGCACCGCGCAGACGTTTAAACAGTGATTCGATTCCATCGTCAAGTTATCAGGGAATTGCTACACTTCATACCTCCATGGCTGGCAAAAAGAAATCGAAAAAGCCCGCTGCGAACCCAGCGCGCGGGTTTGCTACTACCTCGATCGCATCAAAGCCCCGAGTCGATACCGCCGAAGCCACGGGCGAAAACACCCCGGCCAGCAAGCCTGATGATTCAGCCGCCCCGCCAACAAATGATGCACCGCAAACCAGCGCCGCGACCAAGAGAGAGGACAAAGCAACAACCAAGCAGTTGAGCCCTGAAGAATTCGAGAAACAACTTCAAGAATCGGAGCTGCAGCTCCTGGTAGAAAAGTACGCGCAAAAAGTGAGGCGGGATGCGCAGCGGCAGAAAACACGACTCGAAACGGACCGGCGTCTCCTTCGGGGCCAGGCCGAGACGATCAACACCAAGAAATGGCTACCTCAAGAGTTAATGGACTATGTTTTGGGGCTTATCCAAGCAGAAGGGCGGTTTGCAGCTTCCAACGTCTCCTCCGAGGGCGGCACTAGTAGGCTGCCGCCCGAAGAAGACCTCATCATCAAGCTGTGGACATTGCAGTTGACACTGGAGAGCGCCGACTTCCCGGAAGAGAAGGTCCAGCCAGCACTACAGTTCGTGCTGGATATTGCACCTAATATCCCCAACAATAGCAAGGGCGAGTCCATATGGGGTCTTGAGGAGGCACTCGACTGGTTTGCAAGGGAATGTGCCAGGGAAGAACTTCCGGACTACACAGGCCGCAAGACAGCCTCCAAGTCGCAAACAGGTATGGCATGTCCCATTGAATGTTCCACAGATTATGCTTACGATCTCAGACTCCTCGGCAGAAACGCCTCTGGCTTCAGGGGAAACTACACCTCTCGGGATTGACCTGGGATTTGGGACAAAGTTGAAGAATGGAGCGCTCAACCGGTCGCGCCAGGCGTCGCCCAAACGGCCCACCGTGACATACGACGAGGACATTGAACCTGACCAACTGATGCCGTTATATCTTGAGACCAAGGCGAAGTTGTTCTCCATCCAGCGACCACGGCAAGATGCTCCGAGGGGTGGTGTTGCAAGGAAGAAAACCGAGAGGTCGAATGACCCGGAAGAGGAGCTCCTGCTTGCAAAGCTCGAACGCATTGAGAAGGATGTCTTATTCGACAAATATGTTGCGGAGCAAAACTGGAAAGCGCAGCGTATTATTCTGGAAAAGGAGTATGCCGCAGCCAAGGCTGAGGAGAAAAAGAATAAGGAGGTGGCATCGGAAGAACCTCTTCCTGCGCCAAATGACTCGAACGATGTCAATGAGGAAGCTGAGCGCATTGCGGCAGAGGTTCTGGCCGAAGAGGATGACGACGGCACTTTAGCCGATCTATTCTCAAGCCTGCCCGTTAGTGAGGTTGATCCGCTCACTGGCAGGACCAACACCGTCATGAATGGCACGGATGGCAAGAAGGTCACCATACGTGATTTCGGAAAATGGACTGGAGTGAGCCCAATGCGGGCCCTGGAAGAGGCGTGCCGCGCAAGGTGATTAGGCTCTGCTTACCCTGTGTTCGGATTGCGCTGACGAGATCTACATACAGGGACTCATCCGCAAGGATATCGTACCATACGGTATCTGACGTTTCGTTCGCGAGTAGACATGCCGTTAAAGTCGTGTGGTCGAAGGCGCAGGACATTCCTGCTCCTCCTGACATTCCGGAGCTTGAATTTCATGTGTCACCCACCCAGTTCGTCTCCAAAATGAGTTCCATCGCAACTCCGGACGCGAGGCAGTCCGAGGCATACATTGCCACCGCTGCCCTGTTCTGCATATTTGGGTCGTCGGCCAAAGAGGAGAAGGTAGCAATGAGGCTGCCACCTGCCTGGAAGGATCTATGGTCCGAGTTTGCAGGGGCAAAGAAAAACAAGGCCGACGAATTGGACCGAGAGGTTTTGAGACGTCTCCGTGGCCTTGTGCAGAAGAGAATGGAGCAAGAACTTGAAGAGGGTGTTCTAGTACAGGGTTTCAAGGGGCGAGGGCAGGCAAAGAACTTGACAGACTCGGATCAGTCAGACCATGAGCGAGCCAAGCGGCAGCCCTATGGGCCAGAGTATTACCAGAATATCTGGTTGCAGAAAGCGAGCTCACCTAGGTTTCAGCAGATGCTGGTAAGTCAACATCCGGCGGGCAACCAGTATGTGGCCGTTTCTGAACCCCAATAGGCCTCGCGCATGCAACTCCCAATGTGGCAATTCCGGCAACAGGTCGTCGAGACCGTCGAGCGGGAACAGGTGGTCATTATCTGCGGCGAGACCGGATGGCATGTACCCTTTTTGTCCCATGCTACCCCCTGAATTACAGCTAACACACACGCAGTGGAAAGAGCACCCAGGTGCCGTCATTCCTCCTCGAGCACCAGCTGCTTCAGGGTAAACCGTGCAAGATATACTGCACAGAGCCGCGACGCATCTCTGCTATTTCGTTGGCAAAACGCGTCAGCGAGGAGCTCGGCGAGGGTAAAGGGGATCTCGGGACAAGTCGATCATTGGTGGGGTATTCGATCCGGCTAGAGGCGAGCACATCCCGGGAAACCCGCCTCGTCTATGCCACGACCGGTATTGTGATGAGAATGCTGGAGGGGTCCAACGACTTGCAGGAGATCACTCATCTGGTCCTCGACGAAGTCCACGAACGCTCAATCGACAGCGATTTCCTGCTGATTGTCTTGAAAAAGCTGTTAGCACGGAGGAAGGACCTCAAGGTCGTGCTCATGTCTGCCACTGTTGATGCAGAACGGTTTTCCAAGTATCTCGGCGGTGCTCCTGTCCTGACAGTCCCTGGTCGGACGTTCCCGGTTCGCGTCGCCTATCTTGAAGACGCGGTAGAACTGACTGGGTACACGGTTGATCAGCGGAGCCAAGAGAAGCTCACCGAGCTGGACGACGATGTGGAGCCAGAGCCGGATGCTTCGTCGAAACCAGAGCTGATCAAGGAGTTGAGACAGTACTCCCCGCGGACACGAAGCACTCTCTCCCAGATGGACGAGTACCGGATTGACTATGATCTAATCGTCCAGCTCATCTCGAAAATTGCGGTTGATCCGGATTATATCTCCTACAGCAAGGCAGTCTTGGTATTTCTACCGGGCATTGCTGAGATACGAACGCTGAACGACATGTTGCTGGGCGACAAGTTTTTCGCCGACAACTGGCTCGTGTACCCACTGCACTCTACCATCGCCACCGAGGAACAGGAGGCAGCCTTTCTCATCCCGCCGCCGGGGATGCGCAAAATCGTGCTGGCCACCAACATTGCCGAAACCGGCATTACCATCCCTGATGTAACATGTGTCATCGACACGGGCAAGCATCGAGAGATGCGGTTCGACGAGCGGCGGCAGCTGTCTCGACTCATCGACACTTTTATTTCCCGTGCAAACGCTAAGCAGCGCCGCGGTCGTGCCGGGCGTGTCCAAGAGGGCCTTTGTTTTCACCTCTTCACCAAGTACCGGCACGACAATCTCATGAATGATCAGCAGACACCCGAGATGCTGCGTTTGTCTTTGCAAGACCTGGCTATCCGGGTCAAAATCTGCAAGATTGGTGGCATCGAGGAGACGCTGAGCCAGGCGCTAGATCCACCATCAACAAAGAACATTCGCCGGGCTATCGATGCGCTGGTTGATGTCCGCGCTTTAACGGCGACCTCGGAGGAGCTGACACCTCTTGGTATCCAACTTGCCCGTCTACCACTTGACGTCTTCCTCGGCAAACTTATCCTTCTTGGGGCCGTGTTCAAGTGTCTTGACATGGCCATCACCGTGGCGGCTATCTTGTCCTCCAAGTCGCCGTTTGTCGCGCCCTTTGGCCAACGCAACCAAGCGGATTCGGTCCGCAGAGGCTTCCGCAAGGGTGACTCGGACCTCTTGACGGTTTACAATGCCTACTCAGCCTGGAAGCGAGTCTGCCAGTCGGCAACAGGGGGCGGTGCCGAGTTCCAGTTCTGCCGAAAGAACTTTCTCTCTCCACAGACGCTAGCGAATATTGAGGACCTCAAAGGCCAGCTTCTGGTTGCAGTAGCCGACTCCAACTTCCTGCAGCTCACCACAGAGGAGCGGCAGACCCTCAATCGCCTGCGCTTCAGCGGCGGCAGGCGACGCCGTCAAGCCTTCTTTGAAGTCCCCAAGCGCGTCAACATCAACAGCGAAAACGAAATCGTCGCCCAGTCGGTCATTGCCTGGAGTTTCTACCCCAAGCTCCTCGTCCGCGACATCGGCAGCAAAGGGTATCGCAACGTGGGCAACAACCAGTCCATCAGCCTGCATCCGAGCAGTGTGAACAAGGGGTTCACTGATCTGCGATGGCTCAGCTACTACCACATCATGCAGTCCAAGGCGTAAGTCATTCCCCCCTTTTCTCACTCCCCTCCCGCGACTAACCACGCCGTGCAGGTTCTATAATGCCCACGAAACAACTGCCGTCGACCCCTTTGCCATTGCGCTCCTCTGCGGCGATGTCCGCGCCGACATGTACTCGGGCGTGTTTGTGCTTGACGGGAACCGCGTCCGGTTTGCGATGCCTGACTGGAAGACGATGCTGGTGATGAAGGTGCTCAGGGCGCGACTCCGTGAGATGCTGAACCGTAATTTTAAGAGTCCTGGAAAGCTGCCTACGGCGCAGCATGAGAAGTGGCTGGATGCGTGGCAGAGGATATTCACGCTTGCGCAGGAGACTGCTAGTAAGGCTAGGGAGAAGGCGGCGGCTTAGATGAATGGCCCGGGGGGGATTCAGGGTCTCGCGGGATGGAGCTCGGGCTGCGTCGGCGTGAGCTGTGACACTTGCTTACTGTACATAGAGCCCGGGACACTATGATAAGTCAATGGTAGACTTGCCCAGGGAAACGAGCTACCTAAGACTTGTGTCCAGTCGCACTGATCTGGCCTGCGTGTACTCCTATTGTCGCGGTCTCACGACGCCTGCGACGAGGATTTCAGTCCAATACAGAGAACGGTTGTGCAGGTACTCTCCGGTACCTGAGTTTTGAGTGGCAAGTCCACGTGTCGGCGCATCATCAGCCAGCCACCTGCTTTAATGTCAGAAGGCTTGGCAACCCTTCTTCGTCCAAGACATGGACTCAGCTCTTGGCGTCACCGGATCACGGAATCATCTGGCGATCTCCCGACCCGACTCTTTCCAATTCCCGGCGCAGCGCCGCTTCACCCACCCACCCTCGAAGTTCAGCTTTACACCGATATTTCAACCAACCACCTCGAACCAACCACCTTAACCATCGCATTCGCCGCGTTTTCTAGTTGCGATCTTTTCGCCTGCCATCCCGTCGAGATAAGGTATCCAGTCCCCAGCGTACATACCAGGCACCAAACATCTCTGTCCCAAATCCTCAAATCCCCGCACCAGCTCGCTCCATACTGCTGGTACTCAGAGAAGGGACAAGCAAAACCAGCAAAGAACCCGAGGAAAATGCCGACCGCCGACGCGCCCAAGCTCCAACCGCCCATGGAGGCCGCCAACAACTTGAATCCCGACTCCGACCCCGCATTCTCCCAGGTCGGCGCTGGTGCGGGTGCGCAGGGCACAGAGAGGATTGTCACGAAGCAGCCGGTGAGTGATTCATCCTTCTCCTCATATAATATTTATTTCCTCCGACTCCTTTGTGTTTGCTGTTTTCCTTCACCATGAATTTGCTACTACATGTAATGGTTACTGCAACCCGTGGCTACATGTACAGTACATGTCCTTCCTATTTTACCTACCTTATCATGAGCATGAGATATTTCCAGTAGTCATCATGGATATGTCTGTCCGAGTCTGTGATTGTACAGTGGCTGGCTGACCGCTTGCGCAATTTGAACCTAACATTTGACTGATGAAAAAAAACAGAAAGCTGAGCCCCTCCCGACCATGAACATCGACGAGCATGAGCTGGGCCTCCGCGGCGGGCGGTTCATGCTGGGCTGCACGTGCTGTGACGGGATGTGCTCGTTTCATAAGGGCTGTTGCTAGACATGACTCTACTAGTAGTTGAGGCCTTAAGGGTACTACCACCGAGTAGTAGTACGACATTACTTAGGGGGGTAGGGTACATAAGGGGGCGTGCTTCTGTGGTGCAGTGGTTATGGGCCGGAAGGGCCCGGGTCACGGTCCTTTGCCTGTTTACTGTTGAGGTGGAGGCCGAGGGTGATGTTTGCTTTTGATATACCATTACTTCGTGTTGATGTATGGAGTTCAGTTGTGGGTTGGAATTCGAGTGAGATCTGCCAGGGCAGCGAGTGGTGTGTATAGGTGCCTGGTGGTGGTCATGGAGGACAGATGCAGAGCGGGCCTGCGATTTGATATATTGGCGATCGTTGTCATGAAATCTGAGCTTGAGCGGTAATATACAGATGGCTTAACACTGGCATCGGGTGTCTCCAGTCCTGTCTGGCATGTACAATTTGAGGGAACGGTGCGGTTGGAGCTTGTGACGGATCAGCGTTGAGAAGTTGAGGCTGAGACACGTTCGGCGGCTCATTACTGAGCTGGCACGCTATGGCAACTTCCCGGTTGCTCAAGTGCAGCAGCGGCTAGCTGCCATTGCAGGATGTTCAACTTCCGGGCCCTGATGCAAACCGCCGGTGTTGCCGGAAAGTTTGGGATCGGTTGTCCAACAGGGATCCTGCGCTGCTTCATCCTTCAGGGTCCACGGTCTGGGTCCTGGATATGGTCGCGGCCTTGGTCGTTGGGGAAGCACCACTTCGATGTTGGTCTTGGGTATGGTCTTCACCTCATGACCCCATTCTTCTGATTGTGGCGCCAAGGGCTCAGCGACAGGCCGCGGCGGCAATGAGTTCTTTGGTGGTCGGCCTCGTTTGCGCTTCCTGGAGCGTTCCTCGTCTGTGATGGGATTCTGTTGCTCGTACTCATATGCGGGTTGGGATCGGCTTGGACAGAATGCATACCGAAAGAATCGAACTGAGGGCCTTCCGCTTCCGTTATTACGACAGTAGTTCCGGGATCCTTATTATCTCGCTCCCAGCCGGCATTCATGAGCAATTCCATGCGACACTATTTTACGAGTTTGTCGGGCAGGTTCGCGATATGGGTTTGGAAAGGAGTTGGATGAATATCGCCAGTGAAACACTTTCAGCACAGGATTATTCTGGATGGAGGGGCAAAGAGGGCGATTCAAATACAGAAAGAATCGAACTGAGGGCCTCTCTGGTATATCGCGGTCACATTCTCTTTCCACTCCGCTACACTACACTACCCGTGGGGGGTTGAAAGTAGGAAGGGGGACTTGACTTATAACCCACAGGCGCTGGGCACACCCACAGTTTCAAGTATTGAAGTACATACTCAGCTTGCCATGTATACACCGCAGTGTTTCACTTCAGGTTATCATTACCTGAAAAGGGGATCATGAACCGAGCGTTGGTTCGTTGGTTAAACCTGTAGGCCTTGTCAAGAGATCCCAGTATGGACGCGACGCCGCGGGCCGCCACTCGGCCATAACTTAAAGAATACCGGCTTCTGGAATACATATATACACGCCGGGCTCCCTGGGAATCTTCACAAGAACAAGCTACCACCCGGGACACAACCCCCAACCGTCATCCGATTCATCATGCTATCTATACATCTGCCGGCAACTGCCCGCTAGTCGCCCAGTACACATTGTAATTAAACCCCTGCGCATCATAAAACGGGCCCAGCTCAACCGATTTGCCATCCGCGGTAGCAGTAAACGCCAGACTACCCGTACTCTTCCGGCGCAACGAACCCAACGCGAGCGTCGGCATCGAGGACAACGAAGTGCTGCCATAGTTGCCGGAGAGAATCACGGGACCGTAAGCGACAGCCGCGACGCTGGGTTTGTCGTTGGCTGGCACAATCCGTAGCTTCATCTGCAGTCGGATTTCAACCTTGTCTCCCGATTGCCAGACCCTCTTGACAGAGGCATATGACCCCGGTGTTGTGCTGATGCTTTGGACTTTCTCGCCGTTGACGCTGACTTCTGCTTTGGGAGTCCACGACGGGATCCGGATGCGCAACGTCCACTCGTCGCCTCCGCTCCGTCCGCCCTGGATGGTTAGCAGGATCTTACCGTCAATCGGGAATGCCGTGGTTTGCTGAACCGTGATATTGCGCTGCGACCACTTCAGGACTGAGGGTGTGAACAAATTAACGAACAACGTCGAATCGTCGTGGAAATAGATGGAATCCATCAGCTTGGTGTTGGTCTCGATCCCTGTGCCCTGACAGCACCAAAAGGAGTTGTAATCGGTGCTCCAGGTGCCGCCTCCCCACGCTGGGCCAACACCACGGCGGCCGCCCGGGTTCAGCGGGGTGAAGTAGGTGATGTGACCGTGGCTATCGGCTTGGTTCTGCTGGCCAAGGAGGTGGTTTAGCAGCGCTTGCTCGTAATAGTCGAAATAGGCCGTGCTGCCCGGGTCCATCCTCCACAGCTCCCGAGTCAGCTTCAGCATGTTGTAGGTGTTGCACCCCTCGGCGGTATCCTTGTTCAGATATTGAGCAATGGCATTTGGCGGACGGAAGTGCTCTGCCTGGCTGTTCCCGCCAATGGCATAGGTATGGGCGCCAACTGTGATGTTCCAGGCATTTTTGGCAATATCTCTGTAGCGGGTAGTCCCCGTTGCAAAGAATTCGCGCGCAGCGCCTATCCACTTAGGCACCTGAGTGTTTGCGTGAAGGCCGTTGAGCTGGTCCCGGCCAGATGCCAGCGGGTTGAACACAGCCGCATGGTCAAACCTCTGCGCGGCGGTAAGCCAGCGCTTGTCGCCCGTCTCGAGGTAAATCTCTGTGAGGACATCGTTCATACCGCCAAACTCGGTGCCCAGCATGGCTTGCATCTGGTCGTAGCTGAGCCGACTGGTGCGAGAGTCAACCCACCCGGCAAGCGCGAGCAGGACGTCACGCGCTTTATTGTCTCCGACGTGGCGCCAAACGTCGAGCAACCCGGCCATGGTCTTGTGGATCGCATAGTATGGGACGTTGCCGTTGCTGAGCCTCCGGGCTTCCAGGGCGGTGAACTCGGACTCAGGAAAGCCTGAGAGGTATCCGGCTCCAAAACCGGCGGCAGCGTTATTCGCCTGGCATTTGGCAAGTTCAGCCACAAAGTATGTTGCTCGGTTGCGGCACTCGACATCGCCGAGGGTGGAATAGCATTGAGCCCACGCCGTGAGAAAGTGTCCTTGGGCATGGGTGCGGAAGGGGAAGTTGGGGGCATCCCACCCGCCATTTGCCGTGGCTCCTTTGGTTGACAAACGGTGGTTGGCCCTGAAGTTGTAGAGCAGTCGTTCTACATCTACCCACTTCAGATAATTGACGGTGCGGTTTTGGTTGGCCATCCACCGACTCTCAGTCAGCGAGACCGAGGACATACCAAACGGGTACGCGGACACTCCAGCTTCTCTCTGGGCTGGCAGCGCGGACTGGCTTGCGACGGGCAATGCCATCCCGGCAAGGCTCAAGGTTAAGATGGTCCAGGACCACATCGTGTTCTGGTGTTTGAATTTCTTGCTGTTGATGACGGCGCACCTGCTAGTTCTTCAGGACACGGGTTGACGAACTGCTGCAGAAGAGTGAGGTTGTCCAGGAGGTACGGGTACATAAGAACGAGAAGCAGACAAGGAGATGGAGCGAGGATAATGTAATCCCTCTGGGAAGAAGCAAACCGGTTGGCATGAAGCTCAACGCACATGGTGAATCGAGATTGGTGGACAAACAATGAAGTTCTGTAGCAGCCTAGCTCGAGGCGCATCTCGAGGGGTAATAACCAAGAATAAGCCGAGGCATGGATCTACGCGGCGTCGTTCCTGCTGGTGTTCGGATACAACAATAGGTCCATATACACTCCTGGACAGTCGAGATCTGAGGGCACACTTAGCGCGGTCAATTCATCCGGTCCGTAGAATCGACGTCCTCCAAATCGACTCTGATGTAACCGGACACGGCTGTGACAGCGGTAGCACCGGCCTTTAGGCGCGCCAATCCCCTTCCCCGCAGAACTGCATCTTTGACCACCGGTCTATATCCACTCGTTCAGTAAGTCAAGGTAGTGGCCGAATAGGCGCGGTTATTGGATCTTTCCCATGGGGAATGAATTCTGAGAGAGGATGCCGGACACGAGGTCTGCAGTCAGTTGTGAAATGTTCCGGATCCCGGAATCAAGCCCTCCTTTGGGGATATTCATCAAGTTCTCGCAATGCAGATAGGCCAGTCCAGCTGAATAGTCCACCCCGGTTTCGATGTTAACCAGGAATCATTCGCGATGATTGATCCGACATTGGAATTTGGCCACTGGAGTCTGGCATCCTGTAATAGGAAGCCCTGAGCCATTGGATTTCCGTTGGTGTGAGTGTTCTACAGATTGAAAAAAGAACTGAGCGTGCGGCAGCAGATACGGAGTACCATACCATCAAACATGGCCCTCATGGGATACGAGTGAGACATCCTGACGCGACCGTTTGACGGAGCCCAAACATCAAGACAGCAGGAGATTATTGGAAGCCTGAAGAATAGTGACAGGACACAGAAGCCGTCAAGTTGGCCTGAGTCCCAAAAACCACGCGGCATGGTGAGCTGAGACAGCAGGCAATGTGCCTGGCTAGACAGCCAGGCCGGAAGCAGGACCATCGTTCTTGAATCGAACCAGGGCGATCATAAGTCATAACTTATGAACGGGATTTGAACCTGGAAAAAGGGAACTGGTCATCTGGACTTTCGATTCAGTCCATTCAACATTGGGCCGTCGGAAAAGCCGAGTCCAGGAGAAAGTTGGACAGTTTGTGTTGTCAGAACCCGGTAAAGAAAGCTGCTTCTCCTTTCCATTGTTCAAAAGTTGAGGAGGAAGGAACGGACGTTTATCGGACTCGGACAGTGGTTGCGGATCGGAGCAGATTACATAAGCGAACACTCTTGGAGAGCCAAGTCACGTGCAGCTAAGCTCTTGATGCATCATCAGGCCATTGTTGGAAGCTTCATCAAACCACGCATACCACCGACTGTCTTCGCTCGACTCTCCGCTCAACGTCTCCTCTTGCGTCTCAAAACAACCCAGACAAAATGGCGATTGCACCCATTACTGGCGTACGTGGTTTTGCTGGACTTTGCCTCGCTCAATGGCCGCCAATTGTCGATGCGATTGGCAAGGATTCGTTGACCGAAACTGACTGGTTGCTAGATGCTCCGGCGTGGCCTCATAACCGATCTGAGCATTGCGCTTGGTAAGTTCGGCCCAGCTGCACATTATCGCGCTCATTCCGCCCGATAGGACTTTGCTCAAGCTTGCCTGTCCGCGTCGCTAATCTTGGACGGCAGGTCTCGGATTCGCTTTCGCCAACGCCTACTGGTACGACGAGCCATGACCCGTTATCCCGACCTTGCGAGACGCGGAAGCAAGTCTAACCCTATTATAGGTACGGCTACCACGTCCCAAGGACCGTGGCTCGCGACAACTACTACAGAAAGCTGGAGGACGAGCGTGCGGCTAGGCAAGCAGTTTAGAACGAAGATGACGTGACGGAGGGTTGTACGCGTGCATAGAAGGGCAGCTTGGAAGGGGATTGGCATCGTTCACACGGCATACGGATAGACGGGCGCTGGTTCAGTCAGTCAATCGGCAGTATTTTGTCGGTACTCCTGGAAGACAAGCAATACCTAAGGGAAGGACGGCAAAGCCGAGACAATGGCTGAGGGGATAGGAGACAGAAGATATGTCTAAGGGACTCCATTATATTTAGAACCGACGGTGTTGACGTCGTCTGAATTATGCGTTCCATGCCCCTCTGGTCGGCCCAATCCAGCTAGGGTGGTGCTCAGAGTTGATCCTACCACGGATGTACCTTCCCAAGCAGTCGTTTCTGCCGTAAACACGCCCTTCTTGTCCTTGCATCTAACTTGCCGCATCAGCGCATCGACTTGGAAACAAGCAAACCCAAAACTGCGTTGCGCGCTGCACCAAGAAACACGAAGATAAGTGATTGAGCCTCACCTGCGGAACCATCTTTGCACCGGCCAACACTTGACTGGACTGTCGGCCAACTCTGGATGCGGCACAACGCAATCGTACTGAACGAGGCCGAACAAGTCGCAATCTCGAGCCAAATCTATGCGGCGCCCGTCCTCCGTCTTCCTCACTTTGCCGTCTACGCCCATTTGCACCCTTGACGAGAGAGCCTTGCTCGGGAAGGTTTCGCAGGGTGGTGCCATTGAATCGAGAGATTAGACGACGCGACGCAACGATTGGAGAGGTGCAGGAAATGCGAACCGCTGCGGCCGCCAGTATCGGCTCTCGGTTGTTGAGCGAGATTGAAGAGACAAATTTGGACGAGGTAGGCGGCTAGAGGCGATGGTCAAGTTGCGTCAAGGTGGGATGGCTGAAGCTGCGTTGGACAGAAATTACTAACCACCCGCGTCTTGCCGCGTCTCCTTTCAGATCCTGGCTTCCCTCCGCACACACTTTGCAACAACAGCTACAGAACCCAGCGCAAACAACCACAGTGCCGGCGATGGCCACTTGTCGAGCCCACGACTACGAGATTTCCCCCTTGGCCCTCTCAATGACCTCGTCAAACGCCATTTTCGCGCGACGCAGTCTGCCCCACTCGCCGTCGCAGGCCGCCATCGCGAGCTTCTTTACTCGCTCATCGCAACCCTGATCGCCCGGCCCCATGAGAAGGCCGTGGTTATTGCTGACTTTGAAGGGCGATTCGACCCCTTGCGGCTTCTTGCAACGGCTCCAGCGAACGCCGACTCGCTGCTCGCAGACTCCACGAATACCCGTTGGCCCGACGTCCAGCGCGCAGATCTGGACCATGTCCACATTCTACGTCCTCCTATGCGGGGAAGCAGCTCCAAGCACGTTGCTGACTGCCTCGCTTCTATCGAAGAGTACATGCTCTATGGGGCGCACCGCAGCCGTTCCAGGGAGTGGTGGGGTACAGTGATTATCGGCGGATCACCGAACTTGGCAGGGAGTGTCTCCCCCGCCATGTCCTCTACGATCGCCGTCACGGCTGGCTGGAGGGGCTGGCTGCGTGTTGACCGAGCAGAGGTTCTGGGTTTCTGGGGGATTAGTGTTGAAGAGGCTTTAGCTGAGCGGGACAAGCGGCATGCTATGGTGGAGGACGCCGGCTGGACGGCTAGTTCCCCATGGGGCAGCTTTGAGATTTGCAGGAGGGAGGAGAATGGTGGCTAATACTGTTCTCATAATGAAGGGGAGGTGGAAACTCCACTAGGCCCACTGCCTCCCTCACGATATCCGAGACGCGATGCGGAGCTGACTGGATTCGAAGAGGAGTACCAAGGAAGGACCTGGGAAGGAGGAAGATCTTGATCGCTGAGGGAGAATATCGGGCTCTCCGCATCACCGTCTCGTGTCCAGCGCTGCTGGCTCTTACCTGGGAGTATTCTACGTCCTAAATGCCGCCGCTTGTCCTTGTCACCGACTGGGATGGGAATTCCGATTGATCTGACCCAAGAGGAGGGAGAATTGTGTGTGAGTAATGCGCATACAAACCTACGATCGCAAGTCCGTTAGGTCGCGGCATCTCTCACACAGCACATCTGGGCCCAATCCATCTGATGAACCTGCCAGGCCCCACGCTGCCGGTCTTGCTCCAATTCTCAAGGTGGATTCCTGCCAACGGATTTTGATGTGCACATAACCATCAGATTCTCGATGACGAGAGGTCCGGCGCTGAAACACGCTTCACTGCATCGTTGCCTTGGTTCTGGCGGATCCTCTTCTTCAAAGAGGAAATGGGAAGTTTGACTGACGCGGGGATTTTGACAACTTGACGTCTCACCACATGGATCGACGCTTGCCATTTCCGGTTAAGAAGCTTCACCAAAACAACAATGCCGAGCAGCTCATGGAGGCCTCAGACTCGTCTTTTCACATGCATGCCTATCAGCTCATGTCGACCAGATCGGATGTGGCCTCATTGATATGCAAGATACAACTCGCCGACAAGCAACCATCCAATGAGATGGTTAGACCCCTGGCGGTGCAGCCCGGCCCCGGCAACGTGTCAAACCGGCCACGGAATGTTACGGCCCAAGATCTTCGGGCTCTGCCTTGTTCTGTTTGCCGTTTGCCGGCATGGTGTCGCTGACTGAACCCTTGGGGACCCACTTCGGCCGAAGTCTCTGCAACCAGGGGTCCCGGCCCTGACGTCATGGGATCGGCGGCGCGGCGGCTTGGCGGTCAAGGGCCGGCGCCGTGTTTGCCGGTCTGGTGCAGTGCTGATTTGCCCCTCCGTGAATAGCCACTGGCACTGTGACACTGTGTGTGGGTAACGTCAACCGCCAGAGGGACTCGGGCCGGTTCATGATGAGATCTGTGCCTGGCTGCCCCTTCGCCTCCCACAGTGGTGGACGTACTGTGAGTGTTGAACCTCGTCTTGCGGCTGACTGTCAGCAACCACTTACGGATAGTGATTTCCAGCTCTTCTTCAGCCCCGAAAGGCCGGTATCAGACTCCCGTGGGGTGTATGAGCGTATCGCAGAGGTATGCCAGACTTGATATGACTTCACACCTAGGTGGTGCTTCTGCAATCACACAAAGGACGAACTTCCACGGAGGCCTACCTACAAGTACCCTAGTGGTTGGAGATAAGGGCCGTCTATGGAACGAGTAGGGGCCTGGTATTGTACAGTGGCACTGTACGCGGTTGGGTCTAGCTCACCGACTTCTACAACTTTCAGGGTCTTACACATCGTCCGCCCAACCTCCCTCGTCCAGGTCTGCTTTGGACCCTTGGGATCCAAGTCCGCCAGTGTCCGAGTTCCAGGCAGTGGATCTTGCTATGGAGCATCCTGGGGCAGAATAAGACGACTCAGACGAATCCATGCATCAGTGGAGTGGGGCGACTAGGTGGCGTGGAAAGCCGTCTCCCACAACTCGTTACACACGCTTCATGTTATTCGAGCTCATTCGCGAGGGTCCAAACCCCCAGTTTTCAGGCAGGTGATGACTGATCGAGAAACGATCCGAACTCTTCAGAGAGGGGACTTAGATACCCACATTCGCCAACGGATGGATCCAAGGGCCATCTTTGTTCTGTCTTGGTGCGGTTTCGACCGGCCTGTGTCTCCACCTCCACCATACAGTGTTTACTGTCCGGACGACGTTGGTGTTATAGATGGCTTCAGTCTATATAAGGGCGCCGCCTCTTTGCATGTTGTGCCCCGCAGTCCTGTCCTGTCAACTTGGTCATCATCCTCTTTTCCCTGTATTTTGTCTTTCACTGTCAGTGTGTGTAACCGGGGGATTCGCACCTGACTACTTGGCTTGGTTTTACTCAGCTGAGAGACGACAGCCTGCCATTCCTTTTTGATTCATTCATCATGTCTTCACTGCCTGTCCAGCGACCGGGCATTGGGCCCCGGCAGGTGTCCAGCAGCAGCTTCGCTGACGCCTTCGATGCCGCCCGCAGCAGGCTGGAGGCACTTGGCGTAGAGGAACCGGGCGAGGATGAGGTGCCCTCGCCCGCCCTGTCGTCGTCCAGCTCGACCACGGACGAAGTCCCTTCTCCTGCCTTGTCGTCGTCCAGCTCGGCAACGGACGAGGAACCTTTCTCACCGTCGGAGGGCGAGACTCCCCTGAGCCCTGTCACCCCAATCACCGGCCCCGGTACCTCGGCTATGGACCCGAGCGTGGTTGACAGCTTTGCGTTTGCTTTTGACATTGATGGGGTGCTCATCCGTGGAGGAAAGCCGATTCCAGAGGCTGTGGAGGCCATGAAGGTGCTGAATGGCGAGAATGAATTTGGCATCAAAGTGTAAGTGGATTTTTCAATCTTTTGCCGATGGAAATCTCTAATGCTAACATGCCTCCCTCAGACCGTACATCTTCCTGACCAACGGCGGCGGCAAGTTTGAGACGGAGCGCTGCCGCGATCTGTCGCAGCAACTCGAGATCGAAGTATCCCCCGGCCAGTTCATCTGCGGCCACACGCCCATGCGGGAATTTGCCGATCGGTACGGGACGATCCTTGTCGTTGGCGGCGAAGGCGAGAAGTGCCGCGAAGTCGCCGAGAGCTACGGTTTCCGGGACGTCATCACGCCCGGCGACATCCTCAAGGCCAATGCCGCCACGGCCCCGTTCCGGCGTCTGACTGAGACGGAGCACCGCAACTCGCGCGACCTGCTCGCGCGCGGCGGCAAGCTGAGCGACATCGTCGTCGAGGCCGTCTTTGTCTTTGCCGACAGCCGCGACTGGGCGTCGGACTTGCAAATCATCCTCGACATTGCCCAGAGCAAAGGCGGCCGGCTCGAGACGCGGTCCGAGACCTTTGACGAGGGCCCGCCCATCTTTTTTAGTCATAACGACGTGCTGTGGTCTGCCGCACACGAGCACGCCCGGTTGGGTATGGGCGCGCTCCGCAAGATTGTTGAGACTGTCTTTGAGGACACCACGGGCGGCCGCAAGCTCAAGACGCATGCTTTCGGCAAGCCGCAGGTGTCGACGTTTGAGTTTGCCACGCGCCTGCTGCAGCAGTGGCGGGCCAGCCAGCACGGGTTGTCTGAAGCCAAGCCGCCGGCGACGGTGTATTTTGTTGGTGATACGCCTGAATCGGATATTCGGGGGACGAATGCGATGAATGAGGTTAGTGAGAATGAGTGGTATAGCATCTTGGTCAAGACGGGGGTGTATCAGGAGGGGACGGAGCCAAAGTACAAGCCAAGGAAGTTGGTGAATACGGTGCTGGATGCGGTCAACCATGGCATTCGGAGGGAAATGGCACGGCGGGGATCGAGGAAGGCAACTGGGGGCAGGATGCTGCCGCTTGATGACCTCGCGCTGAAGGCGGTTGGGGAGGGGCACACGCCGACTTTTGAGGTCGTTGATCCGTTTGGGGATATGTGAGGGGCGCAGAATGCCCGTTCAGCGGTTGATTGACGGCGGGACGAGATTTTGGATCAGAGAGTGTCCTTTCCTTTTCATGACGACTTGACGACTTTAGATACCACATTTTTTTCGATTCTCTTTGGCTTCCTCTTCGGGTGTAGATATTTTCAGATCACCACTCGTTTTTCTGTTTGTCCACTGGTCTTACACTTCATTACTAGGATAGGATGTTGGGAGGCACTCAAGGACGCAACGGACATTGCTGGTCGCATAGAAGCCATCACCCGGTTTTGGACCATCAGCAACGGGGGGAGCCACCCAAAAGAGCGTTCGCTTACTAGAAAATCACGGGTCACATATTGGGCTTTGGGGGATGATTGAATAGACTGGGCTTCCTGGATCATCCTACATGGACTCGGCATTGCAATGTCCGGACTCCGGAGTTGTCTGGGTTGTTATTAACGGCTATTCAACAGGTCAATGCAGCTACGGGCTATGACATTACCTGGCCAACAACAGAAGGTGTGACTAGCCGGGAGCCGGGGAAGCTCCCCCGCATGACGGTTGCACACCTGACCCATGGGTCCGATTCGACGACGGACCCGACTTGGACTCGACCGGACCCATTATATCTCGCGCACCTGTTTGGTCCAGGGCGGGAGATCGTCGCCCAAACAAAACCATCGGTTCCCGTGCCACAGCCGATCCGTCGTCATGGGCAGCAATGCAGCGCGATGCGATGCAATGGATGCATTTATATTTAAGGTAACCGTGCCAGCGTGCCGCAGTGCTACTGCACTCTCCCTTTTGTATGTCGTATGACTTCAGCAGCAGATCAGACCATAGAGTGAGACGGATCCGACGAGCCGGATCTATCTAAGTACTATCTAATCAATCATGAAACCAGACGGCTCTCAGATCATACTGGCCACCGCCCTCCTGGCCGCAGACCTCGGAACCTCTCAATCCTGCCCAGACTACTCCTCCCACTCCAAAGCCCGCCATGAGCCCTTCTCCCCTGGCAAACACGCCCTGTCCTACGCGCGGCCGATCCCCGCCTGCCGGACGTTCAACTCCTCCACCATCGAATCCCTCGTCGCCAACATGAGCGACGTCATCGCCGACCCAGACTTGCACCGTCTCTTTGAGAACACATACCCCAACACGCTCGACACGGCCATCCGCTGGCGGGGATTCGCCGCGAACAACCCCGAGGAGGAGTTGACTTTTGTCATCACGGGGGATATTGACGCCATGTGGCTCCGCGACAGCGCCAACCAGATGCAGTCGTACTTGCCGGTGCTTGAGCCGGATGATGGGGTGGATAGTATCGCGAGTTTGTACAGGGGGGTTATTAACTTGCAGGCGCGATACCTGCTCACGGCGCCGTATTGTAACTCGTTCCAGCCGCCGGTGGAGAGTGGGATTCCGCCTGCGGATAACCCAGGCGCGAACAAGGATACCGTCGTGCCGGGGTATGATCCCGCCAAGGTGTTTGAGTGCAAGTACGAGCTGGACAGCCTGGCGGCGTTTTTGAGGGTTAGTGTCGACTACTACGAGGCGACGCACGACGCGGCGTTTTTTGGGAGGTTTCAGTGGGTGTCTGCGGTCCAGGCGGTGCTGGCTACGGCGAGGGCCATGATGCGACCGACTTATGGCGAGGATGGTGCGGTGCTGGACAGTCCGTACACGTTTGAGCGGCAGACGACGCGCGCGACAGAGACCCTGGCGAATGATGGGTTGGGTAGTCCTGTGGCGAGGGATACGGGGCTGATTAGGAGCGCGTTCCGGCCGAGTGATGATAGTACCATCTTTCAGTTCCTGATTCCGGCGAACATGATGTTTGCGCAGTCGCTGGCGGAGGCGGTGTTTATTGTGCAGGAGCTCGGGGAGGGCGCGCCGCAGGGCTTGGCGGATGAAATGCGGACTTTGTCGAGGCAGCTCAGGGAGGCGATTACACGGTTTGGAATTGTGCCTGTGGTGAGTGGGAATGGCACTGCGGTGGAGACAGTGTATGCGTACGAGGTGGATGGGTACGGCGGCGCGGTGCTGATGGATGATGCGAATGTCCCCTCGTTGCTGGCGGCGCCGTTCATGGGCTATCTTGCTGCGACAGACCCGGTGTATCAGCGCACCAGGGCGAGGATTTTGAGCGCGAAGGCGAATCCATACTTTATGACGGGGCCGCAGATCAATGCTGTGGGTGGTCCGCATGCGGGCCCGGGTATGGCGTGGCCGATGGCGAGTATCGTCCGGATTTTGACGTCGGATGATGATGAGGAGATTGTTGGTGTGCTGAGGGAGATTTTGAGCACGACGGACGGGCTGGGGCTGATTCATGAGAGCGTCAACTCGTTTGATGCGAGTCGGTGGACGAGGCAGTGGTGAGTTATTCTGTGATGTGAAAGCTGTGCTTCCGATGCTGATGAGTGAGTAGGTTCTCCTGGGCAAACGGACTGTTTGGGCAGATGATCCTCGACTTGCGTTTCCGGAAGCCGCATATTCTGCAGCAGAGCTTTCAGTGATGCTTGGAGTTAAGGCGAATAATAATTGACTGTGATGCACCTTTCCATGCCGGTTGAGGAGTGACTGCGTGGCTCGGATTCTGAAGTTGTCCTCGTTGGGGACGTTCTCATGCTCAACGCATCACCGCCATCATTGCATGTTCATTAGGTATTCTCACCATCGTCTACCACGGTTTCATCCTTCTCATCCGTATTCCCTTCCCACAGTTACCAAGAATCCCAAAACCAGAGCCGACATCGATTCCTTGGGTTGCCATACTGAATAGGGGTTTGTTGACTAGTACTCCCTTACGGGGAGGTTCACCGATCACCGGAAAAGAACCCCACCTGCATTAGGCTGAACCCCTCTCAAGCACCCTTACAGTCAGGCTTTGCTTCACGAATGTTCTTCCACCCGTGGCGCTTCAAAATGAGGTATGGTTACAGTGGCTGTCTTGACAGTTTTGTTTAAAAGTTTTCAGGGGTAATGACGTCGAGCGGTGGGTCTTGTCATCCACACACCTTCATCATGGACGTCGCTAGCGCACAACACCAGGCGCAGGACGGTAAGATATTCGGAAGAAAACCCACTGTTTGTGGCAAGCTGAGGATTTTCCACAGGTTTCGTGTCAGTAGTTTTTCTCCACATGGGGATGATCACAGCCCAAGGGGTTGGGTTATTGGCTGTCTTTATCAGTCATGGAAAACAAGTGGTCAATTGGGTCAGGGGGAATCTGAGATTTTTTGATGAGAAGAGGTTTTGAATCTAGATCTTATCACTTCTAGATCTATATCATCCTCTCAACCCGCCCATGTCACAACCTCGTCACCCTTTGTGATTCAGCCGCGACCGTTTCTCCGCTCAACATCACATTCCAACATGTCTTATGCCCCTGAAGACCCCATGAGCCCGAAACAACAGGACAGAGAAGGAAACGAATCTTCATCTCAGACACTGACCAACTTCGACAACTCTTCTAATCACTCATCACACCTAGTCTCGGCGCAGAAAGACCATGAACACAATGACAACGACCTGGACCACGACAATTCACCCGACCAGCCCTCACCCCCCGAAGACCCAATGGACCCCAACCCGCACCAACACCAACACCAACACTCACATTCACCCTCAGACTCAGACTGGGAGCACAACGAGGAGCACAGGTCGCTTGAAAAGCACACATCCCGCAAGGTAACAGACATCGAAAACATCGAAACCGGCTCAACCCATTCCCATTCCTCCCGGCTAGTAACCGTCCAACATGAAACCTCGCGATCATCCCATGCCCATCACCATCACCACGAACAGCACCATGACCACCACAAGCCTGAACCGCGGCGTGTCACATCCTCCCAAACAATCCGACACACACGAGCCCGGCTAGGCCTGCGCCCTGCAGCACCCATCAACGAGGAGGAACAGTTCGCCGAGCGCCAGGGGTTGCGGTGGTCCCGTGTGCGTGTGGCGCTGCGGGAGCCGTTTTCGGAGTTTTGGGGGGTTGTGGTTATGGTTGTGCTTGGGAATGCGAGCGTGGCGCAGGTGTTGCTGAGTGAGGGGCAAAAGGATGCCCCTGGGGGGAGTGGGTATGGGGGGTGGCAGAGTATTAATTGGGGGTGAGTCCACCTTAGGATATGGATATGATGGTGTGTGTGTAATTGAAGGGCGTGGAGCTGACGGTGGGTGATATTTGTAGATGGGGAGTGGGTGTTATGCTGGGGTTATATGTGGCAGGGGATTCAGGGGCGTATCTCAACCCGGCGATTACCTTCTCCAACTGTCTGTTCCGACAACTCCCCTGGAGGCGGTTTCCCACGTACGCGGTTGCGCAGCTGCTCGGGTCGTTTGTTGGGTCAGGCATTGTGTATGCCAACTACATCAACGCCATTGACCAGTATGAGGGCAAGGGAATCCGGTCTGTGCCGCCGAATCCGAAGGCCACGGCGACTATCTTTTGCACGTTCCCGCAGCCGTTCCTGACAAAGGCGAGTCAGTTCTTTTCGGAGTTCATAGCTAGCGCGGTTCTGGTGCTTGTTATCTTTGCGTTGCGGGACCCGGGGAATAACGGGATTGAGAAGGTGAGTCCTGATATTTGTTGATAGCCATTTGCCTACGATCAATCACGTGGCAGCTAACTCGGACCAGGACGGCAAATGGTTCCCCTTGATGATGCTGTTCCTCATCTTCGCCCTGGGCACGGGGTTCGGCTGGAATACTGGGTATGCCATCAACCCGGCCCGTGATCTCGGACCGCGCATTATGGCCACCATACTGGGATACGGCTCCCAAATGTGGTCTGCGGGCGGATACTATTTCTGGGTGAGTCCTAGTCGATCTGGCCTAGGCAAAATACCGACCCGATTCTAATGTATCTGCAGATTCCGATAGTTGCCCCATTCTGTGGATGTGTCTTTGGCGGACTTCTCTATGATGTGTTTATCTACACGGGGGCCTCGCCCATCAACACGCCCTGGATGGGGCTCAAGCACATATTCCGGCCGGACTATACGTGGAAGGTTGCGAGAGAGCGTCATCACCGGGGCATTGAGGAGGGTATTGTATGAGCAGAAAAGGTAGCACTTGCGGTGGAATCATGCGAGAGAGAAACGACTAGACAGAATCTGGCCTTTGAGGCAACATTGATGATGGCATGATACTAGTAAGCATCACAGCACCAATGACCAAACTGTAGGTCCCTAGGTTCTTCCGCTCTCGGCCTTGCAAGATCCTTTCTCACTCCACGACTCCAGCTTCTTAACATAACGATCCACAAAGCCCCCGATAATATCACTGATGGCCTTCTCTTCCTCCTCCAACAGATTCTGAATTCGGGTCTCCACTTCCACCTTAAAGACACTGCACTGCTCAGCAGCTTAAGTGTTAGCGACGTGTCCTTTCCACTGCGATCCGGCGACGTGGTTATCTCTCGACTCACAGCGTGACCAGAGGGGTCATTGCGCTTATGTGCCGCTCTAATCTCCTCTTCAGGGTCACCGCCCCAGATCATGGTCGGTTCGTCATATTGCCGGGGCTTATTGAGCTCGACCATGGCGTTTACCCGCATCTTCGCAAGCGTAGCGATGTCCAGTTCGGGAATGTCCTTGTACGCTTCGTACGAGTATACCCAGGCTTGTGCCTCAAGAGTCCTAGTTATCAAGATCAAAGCAGTCAGTCAGCGATCGCCCAGAGTAAAAGACTGGGATGGAAGGCTTAGAGGCTTACAGCGCCCGACATCCGAGCCCCATCGAGACGCAACGGTAATAGCGCTTGCCTCGCACGCTCGCAGACGCATTGTCACGGCATGCCAGAAAGGGCGCTCCGCTGGCAATGTAGAAGTGCGCGCAGTCTTCGCATGGTTCTTTGCGGAGTTCGCCCCTGGTGGCCTTCTTTGGGACACTGCGACTGATTAAGTGTTTGCGCAAAACTCCAGGAGTAGGATTCACCGACGTGGGATGATAAAGGGGAATCGATTTTTCGTCCATCTTTCAAGGAGTTGCCATTTCCTCCGTCACAGTCTGATGAAGAAAGGCGAGATTGAAGGTGAAAGAGGAAACCGCGGGCAGGTTCGTAGTCGAAAACAGCTGAAAAGGGCTGTTGACCTGGAGATGGGACGGAATTCTTCACGCAAGGCCACGCGTTACGCGTTGGCCACTCAACATCAATGTAATGCCGTCACTGTTAAGTGTCGTTCCTTTTGCTCAGATTCATTGCCTAGGTTTCTTCTATGTTCTCAAAGATCGCTACTACTAATTCATGCGAGATCTTCTACTCCCCCTTTAACTCTAGGTATATTGGCAAAATTACTATTCATCATGATACCTTCAAGCTAGACAGCCAAAACCAAACCAGCCCACCACCACGTAGTATACCCCTATCTCGGCGCGTAAACAAACGCAAGCTCATCCATCTCATCCCCAGCCTGCCCGACAAAGCCCACAATATGCCACCCCTCCGGCGCGACAAACGTCGCGCAATCCGCCGTCGCCGTGCCCGCCACCAGGGTACGTCCCGCGGAGGTGGCAGCACGAATATAAAAGTTGCGCGTCTGCCCGCTCTTGTCCCCCTTGCAGAGCCGCGCCTCAACCCAGTACTCTGTCGAACTTAGAGCCAGCGAGACTGTGGTGCCCCCCGTGCCGCCATGGACAAGGCTGGTGCCGTCGGTCAGCGTCAGTCCGACACTATCCAACCGGGATGCGCCCCGGAAGGTTAGTGTCGAGGGTTTGGGCTTAGTTTTGGTTGAAAGGGTTGGGACGTCGCTGAACCAGGTGCCGTAGTCGCCGCCGAAGTAAGCGCTCTGCCGGAATGAGGTGCCCGCGGACCAGGTGAAGTCCGCGTAGACCGGGTTGTGGTCGGACAGGATGCTGCCGTTGGCCTGCAGGAAGCGGGTGCTGTCGTAGCGGAAGCTGGTCGCTTTCAGCGTCACGAGCGGGCTGGAGCGGTAGAAGATCTTGTCGACTGTCTCGCAGGTGTTGACGGTGCTTGGGTTTGAGCAAAGGCTTTCGACCGTGGGGACGACGCCGCCGCGCTGGTTCTCCACCCACGCGTCGGTGAAACCGCTGGCGAGCAGAGAGCGGACTGCCGTGTCGCCTGTCCGGCTGTACCGGCTGTTGGTGTCGCCGAAGATGACCACGGCGTTGCCGGAGCTCCAGGTTGAGATGTAGGCCGCTACTTGGTTGATGTTGGCCTGGCGGGCGGTGAGGTCGTCGGCTTCGGTCCCCGCGTCGGTGTGGATGTTGTAAAAGTCGACGTAGACCGTTGTGGTGTTGTCGGTGGAGCCTGACAGGGCGAGCCGCATAAACGTGAAGCCCTTGGGCGTCAAGCAGTCGGCGCCAGAGGCGTTCGAGCACTGCTCCCACTCGATCCGTCGGAAGTTGACCCAGTCATGCTTGGACAAGGTGTTGAGGCCATCGCCGAATGGGACGCCGCCGGACGTAGCTGTCCGGTAAGGATGGTTGTCGGTCGCATAGATATACGCGTGGTAGTTGAAATCCTGTCATTGGTTTCCAGTATCAAAGTCAGTTACTGTTGCCGAGACTTCAAGATTGAAGTAATAACAAACCTCTTGAACATGGATCACAGAATAGCCATACTGGGCGAATTTCGACCCGATCAAGCCGGCGTTGGTTGCCTTGTCTCCGGGCACCGCATTGTCGTTCAGGATGGCCGGTAGCCCAGCCACGTTCATGGCCAGAACGTTGATACTGCCGGACGTGGCTGCCAGACTTCCATCGTAAAGCAGCGCCAAGGAGCTCGCGACACTAAGGGCCCGGGTCGCCTTCATCTTGATGGAGGCTGGGGGCAGCAGTGAATTGTCTGATTCTCAGGCTGCTGAGCCATCAAAGCTAAAAGAACGAGGTCTCCCTTGCGCATTTATATATATCCTGCGGCATCGAGACGCGGTCACTTGGCCGAGCGGCTACCCCTTCAAGCAGCGGGACGGACCATGGCGTCGTCGTGGACGGTTAGAATCATGGCGCGAGCCGTACGCGCAATCTATCTGCCGGAATGCACGTACGAACGACGTCGACTGCTACCTCGGTTGCAAGCGATGCCGTTGCAGACGACCACGTGAAAGCAGTAACTGGATGGCAAGATCATGATCAGTATCTCGGCTCGCTAGGTTTCTCTCCTCCAGAGTAGGTCGGATTTAAGTTTCCCGTTCGGTGACCGACCCCCCGATTTTCGGCTGTTGTCCCCGGCGCGATGTTACCTTGACACCCGGCCCGGTTCAACGCCGAGCCCAGCGAGCACACGTGGCTTGGCGGCGGTGCCTTATTTGGAGTTTTCACTTGAGCATGTCTCGTGCGGGGCCGTCTTCGATAACAACAAGAGCTGTCTTGTCTTTGCTGTTGTCTGTCATGTTCGGCAGGGTAACCCAAGATTAAGGTGACGAGCCTCTGACCGAGAGTTCTCGTGATATTGGGTGCGGGTATTGATAAACCCCATCATCTTGTTATTCGCCCTGACTCAAGGACTACGGTCATGAAGAACTCGTTGACTTCTTGCATACCTTGCTCGGTTGCTGTATGCCTATAGCTTCATCTGCGCGTCTGAGAGAATTCGGGACGAGAGCGAAGGGTTCATTCGAGCAGCTCACCAGCAACTCGTGCCCCAGGAATAGGCACTCGCTCGCCGTGGGAAACCCGTAGCTTCCATCCATCCCGCCTACATACCCATTTTGGCCCTAACACCCTGCTCTGGCGGTCTGCTTGAGGTCGTCCTGCGGCTCGTTCTCGCAAGGCTGGTTATTCTCCGGCATTCAAGTTTTCCTTCCGTCTGGTAGCTGGCCTAGACTTTGCATGTAGTAATGCTTGATAAGCTCTAGAATGCCGAGCAGCCCTACCGGAAGATATTGAGCTCTGAGAACAGCGCTCAAACAGTCGGCTTCGTCATCGGCAAACGGAAGGCGCGCTGCGACACCACGCCTCCCTCCGAAGTGGCTGATGACAAGTTCCTGGATTTGCGCCATGAGATGTCCGTTTAATGGTGGAAAGTCAAGATCAATGTATGTGTATACCCAATTTGACCTTCAGCTGGGCTGTAGTACGAGAGTTGTGCATGAGAGGGAAGTCGAACCTGAAGCGATGTTCAGGTGGAAGTGCAAGACAGGGCTTAGCCGACGGAGATTGCCGTGATTGCCAGAATTTAGCTGAGACAGTGAGGTTAGTGTGCCCCTAAGAGGTGGGGCAATGCCCTATCGATAGGGCGACACGGGCAATGATATCGCTAAACCCTAGGGAAACTGCACCTGAGGGTTTGTTGAAGTCATCCAAACATCTCTCAGCTCCTGGGTTGGATCGGCGGGATCCATGGATGGACGAGTTGTACGACTTGCGGGCTTTGCAATCGCTTTTGAAGTGGAAATGCTGGGCAGAGGATCCCCGATTGAAATGCCGCCTATAGCCGCCGTCGACGCAGTACGACAGGAGCATCCGCAACGGTATGACGATCGCGTCCCCCCCGCTCCCGTCGGCTTTAGGCCGCTCATATACGACTCGGAAGTTGGATCCTGCACGGAAATGTACCGGAAGGAACATCTATCGTCAATCCCCCGCCCGGATCGCGCTTGCCAGACCGCTATTCTGATCAGTTCCATCCATCGAACCTGCTTTGTTCCTCTTTCCTGGACCTAGCATCATGGCACTAACTCCCCAGACGATCGCGATAGCCACAGTGGTGGTGGTTTACTTCCTCGTCCGCTACTTCAACCGCACCGATGTGCCCAAGATCAAAGGCCTGCCAGAAATCCCCGGAGTTCCTATCTTCGGCAACCTACTGCAGCTGGGCAACAAGCACGCCACAGTGGCCGCGCAATGGGCAAAAAAGTATGGGCCAGTCTTTCAGGTCCGAATGGGCAACAGGCGCGTCGTATTCGCCAACAGCTTCGACTCAGTGCGCCAGCTTTGGATCAAGGACCCGTCAGCCCTCATCTCACGGCCGACCTTCCACACCTTCCACAGCGTCGTCTCCACCTCGCAGGGCTTCACCATTGGCACCTCACCCTGGGACGAGTCGTGCAAGCGACGCCGCAAGGCCGCCGCCACGGCCCTCAACCGTCCCGCCGTGCAGTCCTACATGCCCATCATCGACCTCGAGAGCACTGCGAGCATCAGGGAGCTCCTCAAGGACAACAAGGGTGGTTCGGTCGACATCAACCCCATCGCCTACTTCCAGCGCTTTGCCCTGAACACCAGCCTGATGCTGAACTACGGCTTCCGTATCGAAGGCAATGTAGATGACGCCCTGCTCAGAGAGATATGCGATGTCGAGCGCGGCGTGTCCAACTTCCGCTCCACCAGCAACAACTGGCAGGACTACATCCCACTTCTGCGTATATTTCCCAAAATGAACCGCGAAGCTCAAGACTTCCGCGTCCGCCGCGACAAGTACCTGACCTTCTTGCTGGACATGCTGAAGGAACGGATCGCTCAAGGCACCGACAAGCCGTGCATCACAGGAAACATTCTCAAGGATCCCGAGGCTAAGCTTAATGAGGGTATGTCCGTATGAGAATCCACAGAAGCTAATGGGGACACGCAACTGATCTGCATTAGCCGAGGTCAAGTCCATCTGCTTGACCATGGTCTCCGCTGGCCTGGATACTGTTCCTGGTAACTTGATCATGGGAATCGCATACCTAGCCTCACCAGATGGTCAGCGCATCCAGCAAAGGGCATACGAGGCAATCATGTCCGCGTACCCGAATGGGGACGCATGGGAGCGGTGCCTGGTGGAAGAGAACGTGCCCTACGTAACGGCCTTGGTGAAGGAAACGCTGCGCTTCTGGACCGTGATCCCCATTTGCCTACCGCGGGTGAGCACCAAGGAGATTGTATACAACGGTGCCAGAATTCCGGCCGGCACGACGTTTTTCATGGTACGCAGTCACCCCACCCGCCACTCCAATCAGAAATCATACCATGCTGACATGCACAGAACGCATATGCCGCCGATTATGACGACTCCCACTTCAACAACCCATATCGCTTCATCCCCGAGCGATATCTCGACCAGGGCGAGGGGTCGGGCACAGCACACTACGCCTACGGCGCGGGCTCGCGCATGTGCGCAGGTTCACACCTGGCAAATCGCGAGCTCTACACAGCTTACATCCGTCTGATTACGGCGTTTACGATGCACCCGGCCCGCGATCCGGCCGATGCGCCGATTCTTGATGCTATTGAGTGTAATGCTATCCCTACGGCGCTGACTACGGAGCCGAAGCCCTTTAAGGTGGGATTCAAAGTGAGGGATTTGGAGAAGTTAGAGAGATGGATTAAGGAGACTGATGAGCGGACTAGGGGGCTGTAGCTCAGTCATTATCCGAGTATCACTCACGCCCCAACTCATTGCATGGCTACCTGTGAATAAATAGATGACCATAGCAGTCAAGACTGTTGCTCCTGGAGGGCCGGGAACAGGTGACTCGTGTCGCACAATCACAAGGATAGCTCTGCGGCTCACCGATTGCCTTGGGCATCGAGAGCTTGCTGCTGCCTTACAACCTCCGAGGTACCGTCAATGACAAGGAGCAGCTTCGTGTTCAGTTTCTTTTCATCAGCAAGAACAGAGATTCAACGGGTGAGAAAGTTCCACATGCAATCCCTTCATGCGCTTTACGGAAGCAGGCAAGGTAAGATAGTAAGCAACATCCCAGCGGTACGATTGATAGGTAACCTGTCTAACATGTCGATCACAGCAAGCTCTCGAACTTGAACAATCAGTACGTGATCCTGAAACACCCCTAACAACATTCCCAGACCCGATAATTATTCACAAACCAGCAGATTGTTCTAGTATCCAACTCGAGTCATATCTCATGACCTAGACCAGCCCTTGGCCACTCTAGGCTTGTGGGTTGCCATTAAACCCGATCCCGTTAAACGTCCCGGCGGGAAGGTCGGTAATGGTACCCAGAGTGGCGACAGCCTTGAGGTACTCGCACAGCTCGCCGGGCGTCTTGGGGCCCTCGAGGGCAAGGTAGTAGGCACCGAGGCCAGCAATGTGAGGGGCGGCCATCGAGGTGCCCGAGATGGTATTCTGGTCACAACAAACCCCCTGTCAACAAACCACTCAGGAGGTCAAGAAAGGGGCAAGTCAACACATACCGTAGCAGTCGTCGACCCAATCCAACTACTCAACACCTCCACCCCGGGCGCAAAGATATCCACGCCCGCACCATAATTCGAAAACCACGCCCTGACATCGTCCACATCCGTCGCACCAACGGTACACACGGTCGGCTCGGAACTAGGCGAATAAAACTGCGTATCATCGTCATCATTCCCGGCCGCCACACTGAGAAACACCCCCGCCCTAACCGCCGCGGCAGCAGCCGCGTTCACAGCGGTAGATCTTGAAGACCCCAGACTCAGATTCGCCACACTCCCCTTGGGACAGTCGGTCGAAGCCCGCGCGGCGGCGTCGGCGGCGACAAAGTCAATCCCCGCGATGACACCGGAGAGTGTGCCCGACCCGTTGGCGCGCAGGACTTTGACCGCGAAGAGTTTGGTCTTCTTCGCCACGCCGTAGTCCACCCCGCCGATGGTCCCCGCGACGTGCGTGCCGTGGCCGTGCCCGTCGCGGTTGTCGCTGTCGGCGAAGTTGGCGAGCCATTGCGCGCGGTTTTCGAATTGCTGCACGGGGTTAGTAATGTAAATGAAATTGGGGTTGAAGGGAAGGGAGGGAGGGCTGACTCACGGTGTGGTTCACGTAGATGCCTGTGTCAATGACATACGCGCAGGTCCCCTCGCCGGCGCTGTCGTCGTAGACGTACGACGTTGCGCCCGTCGTGCGGTGCGAGATGCGTGCAAGACCCCAGGGGACGCCGGCTTGGGTCACGAAATCGTTGGCGCGGACGATGGCGTCTTGCTCGATGTATTCAACCTAAGCGTTCACCTCCAGTTAGCTTGGGTCTGGGTATGAACCACAAGTATGTGGGTTGAGGGGCACCATACCTCGGGCAACCTGCTCACGGTATCCAGGACAGCCGGGCTCAGCTTTGCCGCGAAGCCCTTGAACCGGCCGGCGCGGTAGACGTGGTCCGTCTTGGTCGACTTGAGATGCTTGAGGGTGTTCTCCAGGGCGGCGTTGGACGAGCCGTCTTTGAGCTTGATGATGTAGCTTCCCGGGATGAGCTGGGCGGCCCGGGGCTGGAACACGGGCGCCGCAAGGGCGAGGGGGAGGAGAGAGGCCCAAGCGAGGAGTTGCATGGTGTCAGGACTAGACTAGGATCTACTGTACTGAGGAGCTGGGTGTACTTGGAAGATTAGATGAGATGGGCTCGGGGTTGTGTCGTTCTGTGCTCTCGTTTAGACATCAACAACGACTTTTCAAGCGTCTATTTATTATTTCCTGGCCAGCACCAAGATCAGGTTCCACCCAAGCAATCATATCTCGACCTTCCTCATACGGGAGACCCAGATCGTCAACTTACCTTGATAGTTTGATAACTTGTGTTGCAAGAAGGAAGGTTACTCTTAGCAGCTACCTACCGCTGACGTTGGGATGGGATGGGATGGGATCCGTCCCTCCCCTGGCAACCTTCGGTCGATGTGTGGAGAGCATAGCAAGGAAATGCCCTGCAGTCACGCAAGACCTCTGACCTACCGATAACGGCTTGGTTCGGGGCATCTGGCAGATTTTGCGTGCTTCGGACTGTCTGTGGTGTGGGAAGCCGACTGATGTCTAAGGTAGTCGGTGGGTGTGCATGTGCATGCTGGCTGCAGCCCAGCCCGGCATGCGACGACGGAACGGCGCCGGGGGGACTTAGAAACCCTAGGCTTCGTTGGCGCAAGGCAGATGCTCCAGGAGTAGTAGTACATATCATGGAAGGTGGCATTCAGGGCTCCCTCTGTGGCTGTGGATGGCCGTTTGGAGGTAATGAACCGTGAATTCACACAAAGGGGTCTCAGTGCTTACATGTAGGGGCCAAGGGACGAGCCGCAACCGTACTGTGAGATGGATATCAAAACCGTTTCCATGCCGCGGTGCCGATGTCAAACTGGCTGGGGAAACCTTAGGAGGTACTAGTAGTTAGTAAGATCAGTCGACCAAACACCCTGCAGTAGATTTACATGTACGCATGCGTCATTGCAAGCGGCACATCCGACCGTTGAACGGCAGTTATATTGGCTGACTGAGATGGTACTGTACATAAGGATATTTAGCTCTCTGCAGCCCTCTGCCACGGTTACACCGACAGGAACAGAAAGTGGTACCCTTATGTGCGGGCTGTGCGCGGGAGACTTGCATGGAATCATGGATATCGGCCGAATACGCCCGACCTAGGATGATGTCCCCGGCATACACCGCCTTGGGGTGGACGCGGAATGCAACTTTGACCGGCAACGTCCCACGACTCGCAAGACTCGGACTCGACGACATGTGACCGATAACACCGCTGACAGAATCAGATAGGATCGCGCCAAGCAACAAAGTTCTGGTGCCATGGCCGTGTCCAGGTCACCTTCCCAGTTGGGGCACTGGCCGCCAGCGTGTAAGAAAGGCCGTGCAGAGGGATCAGTAGTAGGGAGACAAACCTGAAAGATCGGCTCAGAGCTGGCTGTTGGTGCCTCGTATGGAAATGGAGAAAAAGCTTCTATATTCTCAAGTGAAACAGTGGATGCTTCTTATATCATTAAGCTTTGCCTAGAGAATAACCGTCGACATGCCTTAGCGAACGGAAGAGACCACCGCCCTGGGTCGTCGCTTGAAATCAGCCTGAAGACGGAGTTCGGTAGTTGCATGCTCTAATTCTCCTAGAACCGGGTCCGGGCAGTCCATCAACTTTCGGCTTCCAAAATGAGCCGTCGCTTAATATATTGCTGCATATAAAGAAGCATGCGCGTGGGAGGTGGCTGCTACTATATGTCACGAATCGGAACCTGCATCTCCTCGCTCCTGATGAGGTCTCCTGGCCATGCGATGGCACAATACCAGACACGAGATGATAAGTCTGGAATCAAACGACAGCCCCCAGGCTGCGTGGAACTAGTAAGCATGCCTAGGTAGGCACGCAGTCTCAACTCAGCCACCAGAGGATTGAATGATACCGAACAAGTCTTCGCTCATGCCACGCCGTAAGCCCGAAAACTATGGAAGGTAGCTAGGTGTTGATGTGAATGTTGCTTAGAATAGATCAATATATTAACTGCCCACCGCCAGATAAGACTGTGTCAGTTGGGCAACATATCATAATGACCCAAAACAGGGTCCAACGCCTCATTCCACTGCCAGAATCCCAAAATAAGGTACTTTGGGAGTAACCGGCGAGTTTCTAGACCGAATGATAAGAAAACTTGAACTGTTCCATGCCACCTACACTGACAGGTGCAAGAGAAACAAATAGCTAATCAAACTCAGGCGCTTCCAATCTGCCCGTACGTGCCACGGTGCCCTCCACATGTATGGACATTCGCACGTGACGCTCCCCTACACTGGACGACACTCGTGCTGGACTAGCATGAAGGGAATTACGGGCCAGGAGTGGAATCTGTAGGACTCTTCTTGTATGAAGTATGGAGACAGTTCTATGACATGGAGTAAATATTGAGGTTAGCGTTACATGTATATAAGTAGGTACCTACCTAGGTAGTCAGCCTACTAGAATCATCGTGTCACCTCCGAGTCCCATTGCTTGTCATACACAATACCTGGACACATCACAAAGTGCCCGTCCCATTATTGGCTTGCCTAACGAGCCTAAATCCAGAGTGGAATCCAACGGCGTGTGCACTAGAAACAGTAGGTAGCAATGTTGGACGTGTGTAACAGACTGCCCAGAGTCCCCAGACAAGGTATGTGTTTACAGGTTAAAACACCTATAGCCTGCGGTTCACGTACTTACAGTACCTACATAAGTACATACATACATGCTTCTTGTTACTTTAGTCTCGACCATTCATGCATCACCCAACTGCAAAGCGGCTCAACTGCCAAGTTGCATGAAGCCGCCTGGGGGTCACTAGACAATGACATTCTTGACTACCTACTAGTACCTAGGTATGTACAGTACCTTACATGAATCGTAACCGACGCAAGCCCTCAACAACGGCGGAGCGTCTTGGTCTAGGGGAAAGTCACCTGTCACGTAGTACATGTACATACACTATGGAGAAGAGAGTGCTGCGTCATAGACCCAGAACGGCGGGAAAGGTGCCTCATTGGAGATAAGGGGTAGCATCAGTTTCAGGTACCTAGTTACAAGTACATGTATGTATTGTATCTAGGATAAAGCGACGGAGTGAACGGCATACGGACTTTACTCCGGGTAACACCAACACTAGGTAGTCTCTATTGGTTCATACAGAAGTCCATGGTCCATACATGGCCTTCTCGTCTTGCTGATGGTGAGGAAATTACTACACTCCACAGGAAAGAGCCTGGTTGTCTGCGACGAATCTGGGCACACGAAAATTCCTTTTTCGTTCATAGTCCTAATCTGGGGTGAGCTCCGGGGTAAGCTGTGGCTGATTGTCCTGAGCTTGCCCTGATAACCTGGAAGTTCTTCCCTGAGCTAGCCTATATTCCGGGCCGTCTGCCATCTGCCATAGACCAGTACATGGCGTGAGATAGTATATAACATCCTAGTCTAACCTATAACATGATATAGCGTATCCTGGCTCCGGAACTGGCACAGTACGTGACGTACTAGTACATGACATAGCATACATAATATACCAGCTCAAAACATGCCAGTACATACCATATCAGCTTCAAACATGCTAGTATATAATGCCGTAGTTTAAAGCAGAGGCTATCTCGCCTCACCACGAAAAGTGTCTTCCTGCACCATTGTTGGAGCCCTGCCTCTCAACGTATCCAAGCTTACTAGGATTGTAGACAATAAACATAGTATCTTGCGTAAGGAACCAAGAGGAATTACTCATAGCGATACCAACAAGTTCTAGGTTCATTTACAAAAAGGCCAGTTGGGTTATAGATGGTCCCAGATTACCTAGCTGGAATTTGCCGAGACTTGATCCGGAGTTGATGAAGCTGCTCGGAACTTTAGAGATGCAATATAAACATCCAATCGGCATCATACCTTCCACCCAAACCGGTAGTACATCCGGCAATGAGGGTAGCCCGAGCTGTGAAAACAGGACAGCTCGGTTCGGTTGCTATTAAACACCAGCATCACGCCCCTTTGCAACTTCCTCAGCCGTGCTCTCAACATACCTGAGGTGCTATACCTATCTCACTCACACCAACCCCTGATCAACAATCAACACACCGTTTTGCCTTTGCAAAACAACATGGCCCCCAACCTCCTACATATATCCACGCCCGCGCTGAGCCTCCTAGCGCTCCTCCTCGCCCCCCTCTCTCAAGTTGAACCCGTCAACGCTGCACCCACCGTGACCACCACCACCCTTCAAACCACCTCAACCTCAAAAAAACCATGCAACCCCGAACCCTGCGCCAACCTGGCCCTACTCTCAGGCTGGACACCCTACTGCAACCAAGGCGCCTTGTACTGCACCGTAGGCGGGGGCATGGTCACCATACCCATGGGCCGCTGCGAGGAGTGGTGTCAGCCGCCCGAACCTGAACCGCCAAAGCCAGACAAGTGTCCGCCACCACGCCCACCACAGAATTGCGAGCTGGATGATCCTTGTGCTGGGATGCCCGCAGAACTTCAAGGGTGGGAGCCATATTGTTACCAGGGGACATTGTATTGTACTGTGGGCCCGGGGATGATCACGGTGGCTGTGGGGAGATGTGAGCAGTGGTGTCAGCCGGAACCGGAGAAGCCTGAGGGGTGTCCGTAGGGGTACATACCTGAGGCGTCTCTACCATCAGTTGTCAAATTGATGAGACATAAGGGAATGTACAGCACCTTACATTCTAATCGGCGCGCCTGGAACAATGCAGGATAGCAAGAAACTGGGGAGAAGGTGTGGGCACCAAAGAAGGTATCATTAATACAACCCCCTGATCCACATCCATCCAGGATGTAAAGCTTAAAACAATATGTCCATCTACTTAGATATCCCCGCTGAATACCGAACGTATGAACGCCAGAATCCAAAAAGTCTAAGATATCTTCCAACATGAATGATGAAGTCCCCCATAGTCTACACCCCGACTTCTACAGTACTAGTAAGGTACCCCACCAGCGGCATCTCCGCTCGGCCCAGCCAGAATCAGGCCCGGGAACAAGCTCAAGAGTTAAGACAACTCATGAAGCTGCCCATCCCCCTTTTGCGTAGGCAACTCCGCAGCATTCACATGCTGCTGCTGCTGCATCGGTGGCGGCTGGTACGCCATATACTGCCCATTCTGCTGCTGCGGCGCCTGGTACGCTCCATTCTGCTGCATCATCGGCTGCCCCGGCTGCGCCTGCATACCATACATCGACTGATGACCCGGATGACCCGGCGGGACAGAGGACATCATAGACGGCGAATGCGAGGAGGGGAACATGGGCGACGGGCTCGGAGACGGTGACGTAGCGGGGCTGATCGGTCCCTGTCCCTGCTGTGCCTGGCCCTGATGCGGCATGCCTGCCATAGTGGACGGCGCGGCGACGCTGTACCGCGGATCCATGAACTGCGGGCCAGGAGAGCCGCCGGGTCCAGGGGGCACGTTTGCCATGGCGGCCATGCCCGAGTGTGGTGATTGGTTGGGGTACATGCCCGGGTTGAGGGGTGGGCCCGGTGGTGAGGGCGGGTTTTGGTTGCGCTTCTTGCGGATGAGGAGGAAGACGCCGAGGGCGATTAGGGCGAGGAGGGCTAGAGCATTGTCAGCTGAGTCCCGTGCTTAAGGATGTGAGTTGTGAAATGGGTTACTCACCAACACCGCCGACTACTCCACCGACAATGGGTCCAATCGGGGTTGACGATGACTCCTGGGCAACGGGCCCGGGGTCTGGATTCTCTGTGGCTCCGCTTCGGGACTGAGTGCTGGAGCTCTCGGTCTCACTCGTTGACGACTCCGTGCTGGAGGAACGGGAGGATCGGGAGGATCGGGAGCTAGTAGTGCTGACACCGTTTGTCGGGGTTATGTAAAACTGATATGTCGTGGCCACCGAGTCGCATGACGGGACGGTATAGCCGGACCAGGTATCGTCCATGTAAACCAGGGTGGCACAGGACGGTTGAAGCGAATCGGAACTGTCTGGTTAGCTTGGGCCAGGCCGAGGGGCACCGAGCCACGGTTGCCATGCGGGCAGGGCATACCAATATCGTGTCCTGTCCATGTTGAGGGTTGAGCTCTGCCTGGACGAGGAATAGGGGAGGCAGGCCGTGTAGATGTTGCAGTCCTCGGTCAAGCAGCAGCCCACGGCCGAAGCATCCTCATTGTAGCGGCACACGGCCTCGGTGTGTTTGCAAACATAGGCGGACGCTTTGTATCGGGGATGGCGTTAGGACCAACTCATGGCGAGGAAATCGGGACAACAGGGGAGACTGACCTGCATCTCCGTCGACGTAGCCACATGTTTTGTCCCCGCTCTGTCGCTTCTGGAACACGTCCCTGGGATGAGGCCGAGCCGTGAGCGCCGGAGCCGAGACAAAGCCAATGTCGGCCTTGAATATCTCGGGAGCCGGCGTCTGCATAGCTGCCGTCCATGGCTTCGGGTGTTCGCGCCCCAATTGGGCCGACACGGCGGGGAGCCATGCCGCAACGGCCATCAGATTCAGGCGGCAAAGGCTCATGACGGCCATTTTTGTTGACTGACAGCCGGCCGTGGTTGCCAGGAGAGTCTTGGAGGGTAAGACGACGGAACCGAATGAAGGGAACAAAAGCTGGGAAACGGTCGGGGGCAGCCGCAGCTCATAAATTATTCTTATTCGCATTGGCACTTCCACCCCGTCTCGTCCCATGCTCTCCCATTAGAGCACGCAGACCATGCCGCTTTTCGACATGCCAAGCGAACCGTCAGAGGATTAGCGAATTGTGGCATGGTAAGGCTGGCTTCGCAAAGACGCTAAACACCACACTGCCTCACCACCACAACACCACCACTCGTATTGTACTGTGAGCATCCCGAGTCTCTTTATAATCCCGGAAGCGCACTCTTTGAAAATGCTGATGCCCTGCGTCGAACTCTTTGACTCTCAGTAGATGGCCTGTTGACCGTATGGCAGTGTGGGTGCGCGTCAATCAGGTCCGAGTCTTGTCTCGGATCTTCATTTCCACCCCTTTGGTTAAGATGAAGGCGTTAACGCCTAAAGCTTGGCGCTGCAAAGTCAACCCCACACGCTTTTCAGCTTTACGACCCTTGTGGGGCTCCTGCTTGACCGGCCCATCTTCACCCCGCTGATGACTAGGATGATCGCGGGAAGGAGCGCTTGGCAGTCCCTGCTGTCACCCCATAAAAGAGGCTGTGAGCAAAACCTACAAACACTTGTCGCGGGTGTTAACTGTTCGGTCGAGTCGATCATTGTCATTTCGTTGAGAAAGTTGAAAGAAGGGCCTCCCTTCCGTCATTCAACCTGCGAGAGGCAATCCTTAAGTTGCAAGCTTGAAGTTCAAGAAAGTACCTTAGGTACGTAGGTGCTCAAAGTACCCTACAGACAAACCACCTGAAGACGGGAAGCTACCCCTCCAGCTCGCTGCTTTACGCCCACGCTGTCGGCATTAACCTCAACACCCAGCTCAATGGTGCTTCACTGCTTGTTTATCCACTCATGAGGTACCACCTCCGTCAGGCCATCAACCGCCAGCCTCGAATCTAATCAAATCCGCCGCCTTCTCCGCAACCGCATACACGGTCGATTGCAGCGCCGTGCCAATAATCAGCGGCTGCACGCTCGCATCCACAACCCTCAACCCTTTCACCCCGTAAACCCTCAAATCCGGCCCAACACACCCACCCAACCTTTCCGGCATCATGGCGCACGTGCCTGAGGGGTGTGCGAGCGACGGCCGGAGGAGGGGCACGGGCGTGTTGACCGTCGACAGCAGCGCGTTGAGGATCTCCTCATCGGTTTGATACTGCGGGCCGGGAGCTACCTCGACTGGGTGCAGGGGGGACAGTTCAGGGGAAGACCAGAATTTTCGTGCCCGGCGGACGATGGATGCGACGGTCTCGGCGTCGAGAGGGTTTTGGAAGGTGTTGTACTGCACCACGGGCAGGCCGCCTCCGTGCAAAGGGTTGCTCGCGTTGAGAGTGACTGTGCCACGGGAGAGGGGTTTCAGGAGGGATGCTGGGGAGATTCCGGTCGGCCGTAGTGGTTGGACTGCGATGCGCGAGGTGGTGGTGTTGAATTGGTTGGAAAGGAGGGCTCGTTGCGCGAGGTAGCCGCGGAGCAAAGCCGGGGAGGTTTGGTAGACCTCTGGGAGGTAAAGACGCGCGTCTTGATCGAGCAGTCGGCTGGCAAGGGAGGATGCTGCGGCCGAGGAATTCAGGTGGGACAATGAATACCAAATGATGGTGTTCCCCCCGGCGGTGGTGAGCGGGCCGGTTCGGTTGGTGAGATATTCATCCCAGGCGGTGGCGTTGAAGGTCGCGTTGGTGGTGATGGTGTCCGGGTTTGGAAAGGACTGGTTGGACAGGTTGAACTGCAGCACCATGCTCGGATGGTCTTGCAGGTTTGCGCCGACGCAGGGCATGTCTTTCTTCACCTCCACACCGGCAGCCTGGAGCACGGAAGCGGGGCCAATCCCGCTGTATTGAAGCAGCTGGGGCGTCTGGATCGCGCCGGCGGCCAGGATCACCTCCTTTCTGGCGTAGACGTCGCGCCGCGTGTTGTCGAGGCGGGAAACCATCCGGACACCTTTCGCTCTCAGCGGCCGTCCAGGACTAAAGAGAATCTCGGTCGCCGTCTGCCCCGTTACGAGACGGAGATTCGGCCGTGTGGCGTTGACGGGATCGTAGTATGCTGACCGAGCCGTTGCACGGGTCTGCGCGCGCGTGTCGATGCTGGATGGCGCCCAGAACGCACCCGACCCGTACCCAGCGTCGGGGCTTGGGGGTACGGGGAGGCCAGGCTGATTTCTCATGGCATCCCAGACCACGGCGTTGTCGGGATACTGGAAGTCGGATATGTGCGCAGGGACCGGCCCGTTGCCATACACCGACAGGTCCCACGTCATATTCCAGCGCGCTGCGGCTCTAGGGGAGGGCGGATGGAAAGTAGAGCTCTTGCGGAAATATGGCAGCAGGTCCTCCCATCCCCAGCCGGGGTTACCCAGCTCCTCCCAGGCGTCATAGTCGGTTTTGCTGCCTCGAGCAAATCCCATGCCGTTGACGACGGAGCCGCCTCCAACCACAGCGGCTACGGCAACCGAGTAGGTAGCATTCCTGAGTCCGGGGATTGGAGCAGATTGTGGCCTGATCATGACGCTGGTATCCAGGCCGTTGGCATACCACGGCACAATGGCCTCGGGCTTGTCGTCAAAATAGCCCCGTTCGAGGACAAGCACGGTGGCTGGAAAGTATGACGATGTCAGCCCTGGGGACAAACAAGGTGAGAACAGACCAGTCAATGATTAGTATACTCACTCTGCCGGTCCTCGGTCAGACGGTTGGCGACTACAAGTCCCGAGATGCCCCCGCCCACTACGATATAGTCATATGCAGCCCCATCGAAAGGCTCGCTGCCTGTGGTCGTCGCCGCAGCTAGAGAGAAGGCCAGATGGCAGGCAAGGGAAACGATTGAGAGCGCACTTCTTAGTTCTGCCATAACTGTAGGTTACGAGACCTCAACTTGACTTGCAACGACTCAAGACTGCGCTCCCATACTTTTGGTAGGCGCGCATTAGGTGTTTCCCCGGGCCTTTTATCCCTTGAGCTGCTGTCACGCTGAGAATCAATACCCATGCTGGGTGCTATGTCATCCCTGCCCGGATCCGGTCAAGCCCCGGCTTACCGCGTGTGCTTCCCGCGTGTGACTGCAGGGGATCATGTTGCAGTGAGCTGACATGCCGCAATACTTGGCTTGCTTGGTAATGAAGGGGGGTGGTAGGGAGAGGGGGTCCTCTGCCATTAGTAAGGTAATACTTGAACACCATCACTATTGACCTCAACTAAGGCATATTGGGATGCATATTGGATGCAAGCAGGGTTGAAACAGGCATTCATGTCAGCATGTGGGTTCACACAGGTGCCCAGCTGGATCTCAACCAGGCCACTACAAGTTACAACACCTTAAATGTTGTCGCCGGCATGTTAACACTTAGCATGATGACTTACATACTGGCTTCAGGTTGCATTGGACATGCATGTCAGCTAATGTCAACCACCACTCCTCTCCCTACTTGGTACATGTAGCTTGTTGCCTGACCGACAGCTTCCCGGTCAACACTGTGATATTGACGGGCGACGGTAGAGATATGAATAGGGGAAACGGGATGATAAGCTTACAATAGCCGTGCCAAGGTTTAGGTGTTGTTCTTAACCAAAAGTTGGGCAGTTGTGCAACTAGTGCTGAGCATCCATATTCAGAGAGTCGCTGGGGGTTGCTTGAAAGAGGCATTTCAGCAATGCCATAGGACCTATTCAATCCGCAGATCTTTCACCATCGGCTTATACATTGGCTGGCTACTACTGATGCCCTCTAGATGAGTCAAGTATCAACTCAGGGACTATTCTACTACTTGCTTACCCCGGAAAGGGGATCCCCGAGGATGGGTGCGAGGTGTTGGATAGCCCAAGGAGGGAGGAGAAGGCAAGTGATTCTACCTACTAGTACATGCAGTAGGCCGTTAAGTCCAGAGAGTCCCAACGGCATTTGTGCCGCTTTAAGAAATCAGGACGATTCAATCCCCTGCAATCTTTTCCTCGCCAGGATGTATGCCGTCCGCTCCTCAGCCCAGGCCGGACACCATACAGACAAGGCCTGACAAGTCAACCCGCCCCCAGGTCCTCCGGCTTCCGCATCATCATCATCATCACCACCACCACCACCAAGAACATCCGGATCCAACGTCCTCACCTTAGTCCCGACCGGCAACCCCAGATTCTCGTCCTCTGGCAACCCCTCCACTTCCAACCTCCGCATAGACTCCTTCCCAACCTCATCCGTCGCCTCCCTAAGCACCTTCCAAAACTCCCTATCCGACAGCCCCCACAAGTCACTCTCCCGCACAACCCCAGATCGGATCGCATCCCCAATAACCCTTCCCGCGCGCTGATAGACACTAATATGTGCCGGGTTGGACCACACATCTCTGTCAACAGCAAGGTAAGCTCTTGCCAGGGTCATTGCCAAGTCCCGATCTGTGAGAACGAGCATGCGGTGCGGGGAGGTGGTAGCGTCTGGATATGCCATCACCGAGGTATACACTCTCCTCGCATCTTGCAAGTCAAGTTTCCCAAAGCCCACCGCATCGCGGAGCGCGTAGTCCAGCCTGTCGGCGCAGAGGTGCGGGGCGGGGGATTCAACCAGCGGAAAAGACCCTTCGTTAAAGACCTCTGGACCAAAACCGTGGCGGGCTATAATAGACGGGAGGTCTGTCGATTCCACAAACCGCGTCTTGTGCACTTCATGGAAACTCTCGCCGCTGCCGCTGCCGGGTGTGGAGAGGCCGGCCCAGTCGACCACGTGGCTGAGGGCCGTGTGGCTGATGTCGTGGAGGAGGGCAGCGACTTGTTCGGACAGGGTGGCGTTTACCTTGCGGACTAGGAGGAATGCGCCGATGGAGTGTTCGAGACGGGTTACGCGGGGAGTGAAGCCTAGCAGGCCGGTTATGCCGTGCTGGCAGACGCTGCTGAGGCGGAGGAGAGAGGGGGACTGGAGGAGGGAGACTAGGACGGGCTCGGTGATGGTGTGGGTGCCGTAGAGGGTATCGTGGATGATGAGGTGATCTGCTGAGGGGTACTGGATGGTTTGGAAGTAACCTGGCTCAGGTTTCGGGTTGATGGAGTTCCAGTTTGACTTTGGGGCTAAGGAGCCAGTGCTGTCAGACATGGTTAATGTTGCTTCTAGTTGCTTCGCTTGCGGGATAGTATCGAGTGATAGAGCCGCGGTGAGCTGGAGTAGGATGGACTTTAACTGTGACATTCAATGTTGGGGTAGCCAAGCTGTCTGTTGGTTGTCCGACGTTGTCGTTGCAGTTCCAACAGAGTTTATTTTAGCCAATCAAGAACAACTGAAACTACCATAGCTCAGTACCAAATCTACTAAGCCACCCGGACTCTGACGCCTGCAGACGGATTCGAAGTACAGCGGATATAGTGCGGACGGCGCCCTCATCATATGTTGTGCACCTAACCATGGCGGTTTCTTCCAAAAACTAGGTACCTTACCAAAACCCCAAACACCAGATCTGAGATATGTGTTCTTGTCACTTGCCGAAGTTGAAAGTTTTGAGGTTTCGTGAGGGTTCATGTACTTTTCATGTTAATGGCCTCGAATGAGAAATATCTTGAACTCAGCAATCCTCAGCCTGCCGTTCGGGCTACTCCCCCGACTGGAGGATCCGGTAGAAGCACTGTCAGGGCTCCGGAGCAATGCCACCAGGGGACTGAGTGGAGATGCGAGGACTCAAGTCGTCCGGGTCATTGCCAGCGCGCTTCGCAATATCTCTGCCATGACTACTAGTATTGCTGCGGGTGGCTGATCGCTGTGTCAACGTTAGTAGGCTGTAGTTGGAAATGGCCAAGGGCGGTGCCTGTCATCTTCAGGGGTGCCGGCTGAGGGTTCTCTCAACAGTCAGGAAGAACTTAAGAAGTACTAGCTGACAGACAGTACCCGCAGTATTACCCTTGGCCTGAGCGGAATGGCATTTGATTGCATCAACATAAATCAAAAGCAGGAAGCCAAGTTAGAGTTTTCAAACTGCCATCCAGCTTTACTGTAGGTAGCCAGAGTTATAGAAGTCTTGAAATACGAAAGAGCGAGAAAACGGGCCAGCGGGGCCGGATCCCCGCAGGCCCGATGGTTCGGAACCTAGAACCAATGACCAAGCAAAAGCAAAACTGGGGGCCGAAAGCGGGCCGGTCCGATAGCTTGACCGAACCCCACCGCCATCCCGCATGCGGATCCCGACGGATCCCAACGGCTACCCGCAACAGGTAAAGACCGGCTTATGTGGTAGTCTCAACATCAACTAGTCAGTCAGTCAGTCAGTCAGTCAGTCAATACTGGCTCCGGATCACTGGAGTGTGCTAAACACCAGATTTAGTTGAAAGTTTGACAGACACATCCACCAGTCAGACTTGGCCTGGAGAAACCGCCGCAGCATGCATCACTCGGATGTAGGCAAGCAGTATTCATATTACAATGCGCCATGACAGACAAAACTTGTGTGATAGCCCATGGGACCTCACCTGCCTCACCTCGCCTCACTGCAGCGCCCGACGTGAATGTCAAAATCAACATCAATTGAAGACTACGGGGAAGAACCATCCCCTCTGCGAGTCCCATTCCATGGTGGCATAGACAAGCCGAATAACTCCAGAGCGCTCCGGTCAACTTAGACCAAACGGTAACGGTCGAAAAAAGCTAACAGCGCACCAACCTGGAACCAACATGAAGCCAGAAGAAGATGTGCCGGTGCAGAGAGTGCCAAGAACGGGTTCAAGTTAAAAAGATAATAGATACACGCCGATCGATCACTTCCAGCATTCATTCCCGTCGCCACACCCTCCCTTCTTCTTCTTCTTCTTCGTCGTCCATGATCCTCCTCCCATTCTCCTCCCTCCCTCCCTCCCTCCCTCCCTCCATGCCATCATCCCAAATCGCTTTACAATGAGCCCATAACTTAACCAAACAACCGCTGTGTCGAGAACCCAAGACACGACGCACCACGGTCCATACTACTGTATCTCGGCGTGTTGCTCTCCTCTTTACTGCCCGCCAACCCTGGTCGCAAATCGCGTACGCCCCGTGATCTGGTCCGCTCCGACGAGTTCCCTTCCATGCATCGACCGTGGGTTTCCCACTTCTTATCCAGTCCTTCCGGGCCTCTCATCGTCAACAACACAACACATCATCACACGCCCACCAGGTAGGTCTCCGCCAGAATACAACTTTTTCTGCTACCCGACCGAAGACAAGACATCAAGGAAAACGAAGGCGTTCGCAAGCCAAAATGCACGCCCGTCAAAAGTATAGAGGCAGCTGTATGGTATGGTACGGTATGGTATTAAGGAACAGATCCGAGGTAGTGTAAAGTCGCATTGGCCGAACAGCAAAATCACAGTGGACCGACACAACCATGCAAGTGAAACAAACCGGTACACCAGCATCCAGCACGAACCATCCCTGACTTTGCCCAGAAGAGTAAAACGAAAAGCCGGTATTGAGTGGAACCAGAAAACAGAAGCTTCAATGGAACGGTACCGACTCTAGAGTCGACGACTAGCTGCCAAGTTTAAGGGGGGATTAGGGGACAATAAACCGAATCCCCGTAAGAAAAGCAGCCCGGTACCAAATGAGCGCAAAACCCAGCCCGAACGAAGAAACAAAGACCTGAAGAGATGCCAAGAATGCAAAGGAGAAACCAAGTGAGACCCAAGGTGATTTCCAGGGGTATGTAATGAGGCTAAAAGCAGGGGGTTGCGAGCTGATGTTCCTCGAAAGGAAATATGGGCACGCTTAACGCTTTTCGAGGGTGGAGGAATGATGCGTAGACGCCGAACAACGGGGAATTGAAGCGATCCAGGGACGCCTACGGTGTATGCCCCGCATTATGATAGATGCCGCATCAATACACCAGTCACTCTGGGCCCGGTTGGTGGCACTGGAGAAACAACGAGGAATCCTAATCCGTTGCCCCTATCGAAGTGTCACCTGGATCCATGGAAAAGGCAGAGTTGAAGCCAAAGCCATCATCTGCAGCGTTGTTGTCATGGAGGAACGAGTCAAAGTCAAAGTCGTTCAAAACGTCGGAAGATTGCATAGGATTGGCAAACTCGAAACCCATGTCCTATTCATTGATTAGAAAAGAGTTGTGGGCACAACCGACTAGATGCAACTTACAATTCCGTCAGTGTTGAAAGAGATGTCTGACTGTGTCGGATCCGGGTGAGGGGGCTGAACGGGAGCAACCTGCGGCGGAGGCGCGGGTGCCGCGGGTTGGCCGTTTTGAACAGCCTGTGCGGCATTGACGTTCTGGTTCTTCGCAAAGCTGGCGGGATTGACGGGGGTGATAGGAGTGGCAGGAGTCGGCGCCTCCTGAGGAGCTTCTGGCTCGGCAGCGGGCGTCGCTCCGGCATTGTTGAGGTTCGCGTTGCTCTTCTTCTGGGCGGCAGCCTGAGGGGTGTCAGTCCCGGAGAGTGGGCGATCTGTTTGGAGGTTGATCCAACTTACCTTGGCCTTGGCATTCTTGGTTTCCTTTTTCTTGGGCGCCGCTTTGTTCGCTTGCTGGGGTGTGGGAGGGGCAGCATTGCTGACCTGGGGAGACGATGTTGTGTTGCGCGAATTGGCCGTAGCAGCGGCAGCGGCAGCCCCTGGGGCAGATGGGGGTGGCATAGCCCGCTGAGTTTGCGTCGGAGTCCCTTGCATGGGTTGCGGAGGCTGCCCGGCCATCTGACCGTTTGGTCCACCCTGCCATTGCATCCCAGGAGCTCCCTGCGCACCCGGCCCTTGCGCCTGGCGCTGAGCGGCCATCATTTGTGGCTGGTTTATCTGGCCGTTGAACTGGGGATGAGAGCTGGGCGGCGGCCGCATCCCGCCGTTCATTTGAGCAATGTTCATGGGCATGCCAAAGTGAGGGCCGGCGTTTGGATCCATGTTGCCGCCCATAAAGTTCATCGAGTTAGGAGAGCTTCGCGACTGCGCTCCTGCACCATCTGGGAGAGGAGAACCCATGTTCGCGGCGTTGTTCATCTGCTGGTTGGCACGCTTCATCTGCTCGGCTGGATTCGGCGAGGCGCCACTCCGGCCGCCGGGAGGCGATGTTCCCTGGAAAGCCTGAGCGTTTGGTCCAGGGGGGCCGCCTGTGCTTCCGGGGCCTCCGGGGGCATCGACCCGCGGCATGGTGTTGGTGCTAAGATCCTGCTCCTGACGCGCCATCATCAAGCGTTTCTTATTCTGCTGCTCGAGCAGCATCAACTGCATTTGATAATCCTGAAGTGCATGGTTGCTGCTCCCGCTCGCCTGGCCGTTGGCTGCACCAGGTCTCATGTTGCCGGCCCCCATATCCCCAGGGTTGTATTGCTGATAGAGGGAACTTCCGTCGGGACCTTGCGGCACCATGGGGGAGCCCTGGGCCTGCGGACCGCCGGCGTTCGCCATGGGCTTGTTGGGCATTTGGTTGCCATGGTGCTGCGTCATGTTAGTTGAGTACGTGGCAAGGGTCTTGGCTTGTACGTGAGGAGCTGCTGAGGCAAAGGCCTGGAGCTGGTCAGGATTCAGCGAAGTTGGGTTGATGCCATTCTGAAGGAGCAATGCTCGTGCTGCATCGGGGCCGATTCCTACCTGCTGCTGCCCTGGAATGCCCTGCCCCGGTCTTCCGTTCGGCATCATCACCGGTTGGTTCGGATTAAACGGCGCCCCGTCCAGGCGAGGCCGCTTAGACGGGGAGGGCGCGTTCTCAGCACCACCCGGGGATCCCGCTCGAGCTCGGGCTCCGTCCATGTCCGAGGGATCTCGCTGCATCTGACTGGCAGCCTTTTGCTGATGGAGCATCTGCATGGCCTGCGGGCTGGTGAGGGGAAACGTTCGTCAGTAAAATGCGTGAAAGCTTGCTAACATCATTAATTGCTTACTTCTGGCTATTCGCCATCGCAGTCCTCTGTAGTTGATTGCCTTTCATGGCCATATTGATGGCGCCGTTTTGCATGCCCCGCATCATGTGCTGCTGATACTGCTGCTGAGCTGCGTACTCGGGGCGCATTTGCCGGAGCATATCTCGCTGCTGCTCCTGCCGTAGACGAGATTGTTGCTACCCAGCGCGTCAGCCATAATGCGTCCTGTATGCTCGTAACTGTTGAAGCAACATACCTGAGTGTGTTGGACATATTGATTAATCTGCCCGTTTGACCCCTTGCCCTTCTGGGAATTGAACATATCCCAGAAGAGGCAGAACCACTCGTAGAGGAAACAACTATCAGGAACCGGAGTGGGCACGTTGGGAGCCGGCAAGTCATCCGGGCGTTTCTGGTCCAAGCCATCCTTGTTATCCGTGTCCATGGCATCGTCGCCGAGCCCGTTCCCGATTATGTTGCCATTCTCATCGCGGAGCTTCCCGGGACTTTCCTTCTTGACGTTGATGTGGGGATCCTCATTGTAGACGGCACGGGCGCAGTCAAACATGCCATAACGGACAAAGTATTCGTAGATGTATGTGTTGAGCAGCGTCCGGCTTGAGTCGTTGAGTGGGATCTGTCGCTGGGCGGGTTGTTGGGGAGGGAGTGCGCCGTTGTTCATCATGTTCATCGGGGCGCTAACTGGGCCGCCCATGGCCATGTTAGACATGTTTGCGATGTTATTCATCGTTCACGGCTGATTGCAGGCGGCGAAAAAAGTAATACTATGGGTATCGGGATGAAGTGGGGGATTAGACTGTGGACGGTTGCGCAGCGAGAGCCCGGCCCCGTGACTTGAACGGAAGCTTGTGCGACAAGAGTTGTAGAAGCCCCAAACTAGAACGCCAAATATGTTCGTTGGTCGCCACCAGTGACACACCGGGAGCTTAGGCCCGGTGAGGCGGCGTGCGCGTCGGAGATAGCGTCAGCCTTACTGAAGTCAGCAGCTTGTAGCGGGCAGACGCTCTCGGGAGTCAACAGCAGGCAGCGGGCGGCTGTCCGAAAGCCGTCAATGTGCTGCGGCGGCGGGTGGAATGCGGTGAGCGATGGGATAAGGATGGCGATGGCGATGGCGTGTGATTTGGCGTTGGCGTTGGCGTTGGCGATGGAGGTGATGGACGGGGTAACAATTAGGTCAAATTGAAATGGCCGGGCTGGGGCCAACGGGCGGAGTGGGATGATGGTTGAAGGCCGTTAAAAAAGTCGGAAAAGTGGGAGAGAACAGGCGGCAACCACACAAGTCCTGTTCTATCAGCGCCACGGCGAGGCTTCGCTTCGCACGCACTGTCGCTGCCTCGTCCCTCTTCGCCTCGGGCAATCGTCGCAATTGTCGTCCTCACTCTCACCGGCGACGCTGCTGGGCCAATCCGGGTCAATATCGGTGATGGTCGACACGGCGACGCTTGGAACCATCAAACTGGCATGGCTCGAGGGGGGTGGGATGGAGGTGCAGGAGAGCAGGGACTAGTGTGGGAGCGAAAGAGGAGAAGAAGAGAACGGGGGTTGGGAATTTTCCAATTTTCGGCGACACTGGAGAGCAATGGGGGGGGAAAGAGCACAGGAGCGACAAGGTGATTGGGGATGCGATGCACCTGGCCGAAGCCTGTCGCCTGCGCAGTTTTTGGCACGGCTTGGGCTGGCAGCTTGCGTAAATCTGATACTCAGGCGGTGGCTGCCTGCCTTCTGAGGCATTTGAGGCACAATTGCAGCGAAGTTAGGCCACAATTCACCTTTCGGGGCCTTGGCGCCCCGATATCTCCACTCCGCATGAAAGCGATCAAATCACACGAAAGCCGCTCGGTGCAGTTGGTTCAGCTTCTTCGCCAATCGCCACGATACTGTACGCTACAATACATGACGCATCGGCGAAACCTACCATATGTCATCTCGTACCGCAATCTTCGTCCTGAACCACCGCCAAACCTTAAAATGAATAACGAGATTGAGATGACGCGATTCTTGCACAAACTTATTCGAATGGAGACGCCCCGAGATCGCTCGGACATTACCGGGACTCGCGCAACACGCGATCTGGGTGCCACGTTTGGCAAGGATCTGGCACCATCTGGTTGGTGAGGCGCGGAAAGCGTTGCCTTGCAAACCTGTTGGGCATCTCGGGGCGGTGCTGGTGTCGAAGCCTGATCTCAGCAGTCCCTCATTTTTGTGAAAGATGCAAGAACGACATCTCGGAGACGACGGTCAGAGGTGGTGTATCCGCTGTAATGACTGATTTGACTTGGTTTGGCTGTCACGTCAACTTGTAGAACCGCTAGGAAAGGCTCACCTTGTGCAATCAAGCAACCATTTCATTCGACATCACAAATTACATATGAACGTCGTGATTACCAATTTTTGCACCCCTCTTGCTCCGACATCCAACCAGAAGCAATTGAGCGGGCCATTCCCGGCCGCTGTTGGGATGCTCGCATTGAGCTTATTGTATCTGGCGCCCGCCGTTCAAAGGATCTGGCGGGACTGATGCTTGTTGCATAACGTTAATCACCGATGACAGTTGATGCCTGCCGTTCCAACCAAGGAGGTGACAGGTAGGGGTGACAGTGGATCCAACGGTTCGGCATCCCGAGCGATGGCGCAAACGATGCTCCTACGAGTCTGGTGAAGTGTTCTGTACCTTGCATTAGTCCTCTGCTGTGGATTAACCCGGTCAACTGGGTTCATCCTCGCCGACGCACCCCGATCTTCGTGCTAGCAGTCCTCGTTGCGAAGTAACTTGACGTTGAGTTACCCTATTCCGGCCCGTCACTTACACTATCGTGGATTTAAACTAGCGGGAGATTCCCAACCCCAGTCATGATCGACGCGCCATGGAGCCACCCGCTAAGGAACTCCGCATAAGCCCTGATCCATTAGCATGGGGCTTGTGCTTCCATCATTTTGATCCAACGCAACAGCTCTCAACTTCTCAAGCGTGTGCCCATGGCCGCTACCTATCCTACCATCCACGCACCATTGCTGCCAGTGTTTTAACACTGATTGATGAAGACTTCGCCGTTATATATGTACTTTATGCAGGGCTAAGTCGACTGCCCGAACAGGCCGCATTTCAACCAGGTAAAATAAGCCTATAAGGTACCTAGGCACTAGCAATCTAGGTTATTTGATGACATAGCTTAAACTCTTATTTTCTCGGGCATTCTCATAGTCCATACATTGTCCAACACTACTAATAAGTTGACGGACTGTAGCCCCTTTTCTTGCCTCGGGTTCCCTAACCCTTACTCATCTGGGCTTAAAGATCTCACACGCTTAACGTTTGCATAGATATCTCCTCTCACTTAGTCAACATCTAATGACACTAACCAGTTGCCAGAGTCCCGTGAGAGACACTATATGCGTAGAGATGCTTATTCAGGTCGCGCAAAAACCAACACTTGCTTCACAGAGCTTAGGTAGCTCTTGTGTCTGCTTCCACAAAGTACAGGAGCAATCAAATCCCAAATCTGTCCTACGAGATGTAGCTAGGACACAGATATTACACGTTGCTGTTCCCAAGGTATCATGCCGCAGAGCGATACCGCATGGGCAAACGTGGCACCGACATCAGTACAGGCCGTTCTTGACCTAGCATCGGTCAGGGGCAAATCATCAGTATTAAGTCGTCCCTGGGCTGGTTGTGTTTGTCGTCTTTACAAGCATCGTGCAGTGTGCAGCTGGAAGGTTCAAGTTGTCTTCAAGTTACTATTGTAGTACCACATGTAAATACAATACCAGTCTGAATGCAGTCTGGATAAGGCCAGGCGGAGTAAGTTCATGTTCAGCACTTCAGGCTTGGGTACCGGGATTTAGATACCGTACTAGCATGATGACGACCCTACTGAAGTAGTGATAGGTCACATCTACTGATCGTCATTTAGTATCAATGTGGGGATTACGTTCTCACAGTTTGGAAAGAGCTTGAGGTTGGCATTCTGTAAATTCATGTCCCTTCTCATCGATTCAAACTTGGCCGGGGCCGCATCTCTATTTGGGCTTCCACCCTCGCCTCTTCCCAACTACGCCATCCATGATATCAAGGAGAAGATAGAAGGGTGATGAATAGCCTACTCACAGCAATGGGTCTAGACTCGCGGTATTCAGTGTTGAAAGAGGTGTGTAAATTCTCATTAGTACTGATTACTCATGACAAAACTGAGCAGGGGGTATCATGATCTACGCCAGACCGAATGCTATGCAAAAAGCCGTCCGTACAATCCCAATCATATGGCCTTACCTGGCCAATAACCATCTTGTAGGCCCAGCTGGTAGCCATCCAGCCCGCTGAACTCGACCAGCAAGTCGAGGCTAAGCCCAGAGCAAACCCACCAAAAGTCCTACCATGGCTCAATGCATCCTGGCCTGATGTGCCTTCATAGCCTTGAGAATCTCCAAACTCAAAGTCTGGGCATGCTCTCATGGCCCCTACAACGACGACCAATAGCCCACCTCATTGTCACGCAGCGCTTGGAGCAAGTCCTCCACGCAGATGGGCTCCTCATACACAGCTCTTTTCCCGCCGTCACCCATAGCAATACTCTGATCTTGCGTGAACCGATCCAGGACTCCTCTGGCCTTGTGATGCCGGTCAGCCAAGTCGCAAAAGTCGATCTCCAGATGCCACAATCTCAGGCCCTCTTGACCCGAGCGGCAGCTTGAATCCCTCCTGTGCGCAAGCGTCTTCCCGTTATAGTTGACATCCTGGGTAAAGGGACACTTGCCGGGGTCGCAGCGGGTGCAGTGCAGAAGGAGGCGATACTGAGGCCTGGAGGGTGTAGCTGGTACGGAGGTATACCGGCTTCGCCTAGCAGTGCCCGAGAGGCTGGAAGAGCAAGAGCCCATGTTGCTGTTGTCGTATTCCTCGTTGGCGGTGCAGAACAAGGATTGTCTTCGTTGTGAGAATGTTGAATGTCTTCGCTGTGACGATGTAGTATGGCCGAAGATGTGGCTTAGAGTATGAAGGCCGCGAAGCACGACATGTTTCCAGTTGCTTTCCAATCCTGAAGCCATTGTGGCTTTTATAGGGATTCTTGGAGAATGTGCTGGCTGGAGCATTGTGAACAGCTTGGTTGGTGGAGGTTGAATACGGTGTTGTTATGTGCTGTTCAGACAGCAATCCTTTCTGATACGCTGCTCAAAGAACAACCAACACTCTGAACGCTCTGGGGGGAGAGGCGGTAAGGCTGATTATTTTGCGGTAAAGTTGGATGATGTTCCCGAGCGCGGGGATCGCGGGTTGCCTTTATACCAGTTCTTGGTTGTCCGTTCGGGTGGCGTGGTGAGTCGTGGCGTGTGAAGGCCGGGATGTGTGGCGGGCCGCGCGGAGTGTGCGACAACCTCTAGATATGTAATGAGGCAAAAGCCCCCAAAGTGGTTGGGGTGGTCTGTCAGGCATGGCAATGACAAGAGTGATCCGGATTTCTGTGGGCGCAAGTTCCGAAGGCGGAGCGCAGGCTGTTTTGTCGCCTGTGACATTGTGATCCTGTGAGGATGCTGGCCTCAGGGGAGGGGATGGCGCAGTCGTGCCGCAGCAAGTGGCTGACACCCGTTGGGTACAACCACTGCATGGGCAGTTTTCTCAACAATTACTGTCAATTAGCACTCGGTCTGAAGTAAACTCCGATGCGCCGTTAGCAAGAAGACTGATTGACGAAGATAATTGGGCTCAAAGTGTCGCTTTTGAACGACTGGTTCAAAATGCATCGACAAGACTCGCGTAGAACAGCATTGCGGTCAACGGCTCAAGGAAGGTTTGCAATCCACTAATTCTGCAAGGCTGACGATAGACTCAAACGGGTTCTGAACTGCGCTATTTCGGAGTCTGTCTGTTTCGTTGTGGCCGAATGGTTATCGGACTCTTGAGCCTCGCCGTGCCTTCTGGATTTGAGCTGGGATCGGATAACAACGGACCCCATGTCATGACTTGCATCGCCTGACCTTGTAATCCGTCCAAGTTGGGTGGCGCGGAGGGATGGCCAGGTTACAAGGCCGGCCGATCGGGTCATTGAACGTTAGGACGAGTGCAGGGGACCGGCCTCCGGTCAGTTTGTTTCAATTGTCCTACCCGGCCCGGCTGTGCAGGGTCGGGTCGAACTGAGCTCAGGCCGTATAACGCTAGGCCTCACGGCTTTCTAGGCCACGCTAATATACACAGCTCGGTGGGATGCCGTATGGAGAAGCAGTTCGAACAGCGCCAGATCAGGGAAAGGCAGAGAGACCCTTTCCATCATTGACACAGGGCGGCACGGCCACGTATGCCACTGCGACGCGCCCCAGCCGCGGCTGGATCACGCGGGGGTTGGAACTCATCACGGCTTGATGGGGGCCTTTGGAGGGTTTGCTCGGGATTTGCCCCTGTATAAGTCTAATCATCCTCTGGCGGAAGCTCGTCGTCGATGTATCGTATTAGGCTGATCCGCATCTCTGTCGTGTCATTTCCTCTCAGCACATCGCTGATGAAGTGCGCATCAACTTGCATCTGCACCATCTCCAACGCGCCCCTCAAGACTCCGCATAAGATGTTGGAATACCATAGCTCGTCCTGCGCCCGGCCGTCGTCAGGTAGCTCCACAAAGTCTGCAAATGGGTTCTCGTCGAATACAAGCGAGAATTGCTTCCCGTCACTCGTCCAGTTCGTTATTGTCGGCGTTATGTTGAGGAAGATTTTGAAGCCGACCTTCAAGTCCATTGTCAGACACAAGCCAATGCGTAGCTTACCCAGACGCAACCCACCTTGGCAATCATCTCTGCCGTTTCCCGAAAATTAGAACACCGCCTGACTGTGTTCGACTTGGCTAGATAGTCCTCTATGAGACGCAGCCCAATGTTGTAGCCCATCTTATCTAGCTGCTTGTTGACCTCAACGTAGTCACTGTCGAAGTCCTTGCAGAGTTGGGCGACGATTGTGCCGTATGTGAGGACCACGAGCTCAGCATTAACCTTGTCCATCCGAGTCCTTGCGGCAGTTAGCGCGGGGAGGGTTCGCTGGTAAAATCGATCTTACTTCCAGACTCTGTGGAAGGGACGACGGGGTTAGCCATGTGAGCCTAGAGGCAGCGGGAATGATGCGACAGCACGTACTCTTCCCCCAGACGGGATGCTTTGCTTGCCGCCATTTGGGTGAGGGTAGTGCCACGAGCAGAATGTCGGTACAGTATTCACTATTCAGGTAGGGGGATGCTGATTGCGCGATTCTACAATCCGCGCGGCGAGTTTCGTAGGAATGTCAACTCGAGGTATTTGATGGAGACTGCGCTGTTGGCAAAGTTGTTTCGTTCCGTTGAAGTGCAGCTGGAGGAACTTGAAGCTCAACCGCCGGGAAGGTGCGCAGTACGGACTACCGGAGTCGTGTATTGTAACTGGTATGTAACTTACATCAGATACAACGGCGGGTTTCCCAACGTGTACTAGATACTTTATGTCAGGGGCAGAAATAGTTTGTGTTTCTGTACCCCTACTCCGTACACCTGCTGCAAGATCGTTCCATTCATACAGTGAGTGTATCATTCGTACCGTACAGAAAATGCCGGCGGCATGGATCTAAGTGGGTCGCTGAGGTCCAAATTCCAGCCGACTTCCTGCAGCTTGGTCCATTCTCCAGACCACTCGGCCACCTCCAACGTCGTCGATACAGCACTCCATATCTCCTTGCCAGCACCCAATCCATTGCCTAGCAAAATGTCCGAAAAGCGACCAGCTTCCGATGAACCCGAAGGCCAGCTCGTCGTTAAGCGGCAGAATGTGGGCTCTAGTCGCGCCGTCACACGCTCCAGCGCGACTGGGTCCAGCAGCGCGCTCATCCAAGCGGTATGCTTCACTGCATCTTTACTATCTGCTGAAGATGTACTGACAAGGCTATTTCAGGCGCCACGGACTAGCGACCTGCAAGCTCCTTTGATGGAGCTTTCTGGACATTCTGGCGAGGTCTTTGCAGCGAAATTTGACCCGACAGGGAACCTTATAGCTTCCGGGTCTATGGACCGGACAATAAGTACGTTGCCAAGAGCTCGTCTTAAGTTTGCTAGTATTAACTCGAACTGCAGTGCTGTGGAGGACATACGGTGACTGCGAAAACTACGGCGTGCTCAACGGACATCGCGGCGCAATCCTCGACCTCCAATGGTCACGCGACGGGGACATTCTCTTCTCAGCATCCGCCGATATGCATCTCGCAAGCTGGGATCTCACGACGGGTCAAAGGATACGGCGATACATCGGGCATGAGGAAATCATCAACGCGATGGATATCAGCAGACGCGGCGAAGAGCTGCTCCTTAGCGGGAGCGACGACGGGACGATTGGCATTTGGGATCCCCGGACCAAGCATGCCGTCGACTACATCGAGACCGACTTCCCCATTACGGCTGTTGCCATGTCGGAGGCGGGCAACGAGATATACTCTGGGGGCATAGACAATGACATCAGGGTGTGGGATATCCGGAAGAAGGCCCTGGTCCACTCCATGCTCGGCCACCAAGACACTATAACATCGTTGAGGGTATCACCGGATGGTCAACAGTTGCTTTCTTATGCCATGGATTCAACCGCGAGGACATGGGATATCAGGCCGTTCGCCCCCGCAGAGCGGCATATTCGCACCTTTGACGGGGCACCGCTCGGGCTTGAGAAAAACCTGATTCGCGGTAGTTGGGATTCGGATGGGAAGAAGATTGCGGTTGGAGCTGGGGACGGGACTGTCGTTATCTGGGGTAGCGACTCGGGCAAGCTGCTTTATAAGCTGCCTGGTCACAAGGGGACAGTTAACTGCGCTGAGTTCGCACCGGGGTCGGCTCCCATTAGTAGGTTACCCCTTCTTCGCTGGCATGCTGGTCGCATTTCTAACCGTGCCGTTAGTTCTCTCCGCCTCTTCAGACCGTACCATGTTGCTAGGCGAATTAAAATGATAAAGTCTCGCAGAGGCTTTAGCGGGCCCTGCAAGCTCAGTCTAGGGGTGCCTGGCCGTTCCGATATTCTAAGCAGCACGCCGGGCGCGATAGGCTCGGAGCAGCGGCGGCAAGAGTCGATGTACCCGAGCCGAGACTTGAGCATTCGGCGACGCCCACTTCGGCAGAGCCTCGTCCGTCGCTCTCTGGTCCTGGTTCGGATCTTTGTCCATGTGGAAATGGCTGCACTCGAGCATGGGAAGACGATACGCATCAATCGCCGTAACTAAAGGGCTGGCAATGGCAACTGGAAAACTGAGCAACGATTACACAGCAATCGTGGTCCGGCGATAAGTGTTCACCGGGCTGTCGCGAACTGGTAAGGGGCAATAGGATACTTATGGATATGTAGGTCCGGACACAACGTTCACCGCGTGTGCGGAATGACATCGGCAACCGAATCGGATGCAGTCGCACCGCGAATCGTGCGCCTCTCCTGCCAAACAATCTGCCAATGCCACACAGCATTTACCTATGTTTGACCCCTGACCTGCATCCCAGGAGATAGCAATCACCACATCATTCAGTGCCGTTGCCAAGGTGCTTGCGTGCCCCTTCTCTAGGGACGCTAGGATGTCTCTCGCATGCTAAGCCCTACATTGACGCTGTACGAAGTAAATATCCCTGATGCTGGTTGTTCATTGAGTTGTCAAAGAGACTGTCTTTGAACTCTGAGCATTTGAGTTGAGGTGGACATGGAGTCCTGAAGACAGTGAAGTTCGAGTCCCAGGCGCTGGAATGTGAAACGTCTTGGCTGAGGTGGGTTGCCCCACCTCCATGCGAGGGTTTGAAGTTGAGAGTTCAGGGGCCAATCAATCCGATCCACTCGCATCCCTTCAGGGGTCACACCTGCCGTGCACCTCCCTCTGCACTTGGATCGATCGACAACGAATCTGTCCCAAGAGATGGATGGATTGAATTGATGAGAGTGACTGGACCTGTAAGTTCTACGGTGCTCGCTTTCCGCTAGTGGCGCATGAGTTGTCAACTTGCACTTCAGTTGCGAGTCAATCGACGTGATGTGAAGGGTTTCCCACACCTTTCTAAGTTGTGTCCAACGGCATGTGAGTAAGGAAAGGGACTGGTGGTTAGCCACGCTCTCCACGATCAGGAGAACTGAGACACCACACCTTCGTCAGGGAAGGAAGCAGGGGCCCGAGGGACTGGATATGCCTCCTTTCTAGCCATTCAAAACAAGAGGCTGTCGAGAAACCTTTCCATTTGATCTTTTTTCTGTTCCCTGCACACCGCACACCCACTCTGTGCTTTTCTTCCATGTGAGAGCGTCATCGGCTGGCTCTGAGCAAACGTCAAGGTACTGCAGCTCCCAGTGCCCACCCCCCCTGCGTCCCCATCCCGAGTCTCAAGTCTCACCTTCGACACAGCCTTGTCGACTGCCCCTTTCCCGGGTTCATCGACGAGATTTCCGAACGCTGGATCTGTGCTCCGTCCCTACCTTAGTTTTGGGAGCTCGTCAGCCAGTCGACGTTGCGCTACCGTGCTTTTGAGTTCGCAGTCCCTAGCACACCGCATACGCTTGAAACAAACGACGGTGCTGTGACTGCCTATGGAGTGGCCGTCATCGCTCGTGATCTGTGTTTCCTGACATTTTTCTTTTTTGCTTCCTCGTGGCCGACTGGTGATCTTCACAGCCTAGCTTGGGAGTCATCCATCCCTCTTTTATTTGTCACTCGTTATCCCCAGTTCCGATTCCAACGGACCGCTTGCCCTTCAACTGTGACGAGACAAAAGCATCCGGGCGAACAGTGCATCGGGTCTGGGATCGACGCATTGCTCTCTTCCCTTCTTCTTGTCGCGGTGGCACTTTACATTCATCAGGCTCTGGGAGCCCTTAAGGACTGGACTGCGTCCGTTTGCTTTATCTTTGCACTTTTGGGTTCGCATCTACGGAGCATAAGGAGTTCAAGATACCCACCCACCGCGATTGGTTTTCTCTTGTACGGGATACATTTCAGCATCTCGCTTTCTGCTAAAAGTTTTGCTGAAAGGGCAACAAATCGTGCCCAATTCGGTTCTTGTAGCTGGAAGACAGCAACGGCTTCACGACAACACACAAGACAACAGCATGGTCACGACACGGCTTTGGTAACGAATGAGAACGAACAGGCTAGCACGCCAAAGAAAGAGAGGATTTTCCCGTCGGAAGCATGAGCTTTAGCTTCATCAACCGGCCCAACCTAAACATGGACCGCTTCAACTTCTTCAACCGCGGGCGGGACGCCAGCACCGGCACTGGCGACACCAACACCAACACCAACCCGAACCCCACCACCGCTAATCCCAACATCACACCACCGACCCGCCCTTCCCCCGTAGCACAACCGCCCTCTGTCAGCACCACCCGCTACAGCGCTTACAGCCCGTACGACGACTACTCCGCCTCAGTCTCCTCGGAGTCATACGACGACGAGGACGCGGACGCAGACGCCTACTACGACGACCGCGCCCCACTCTCTCCGCGCAGCGGAGGAGGAGAGGTCCTAGACGACGACCTAGAGGCACAACGGCCGTCAGCGGCAGCCATGGCCGCCTCAGCCGAGATGGCGGAGCGCGGCACCCCAGCAACCCGCTTCCTGCACCGCTTCCGGCCAGCCATCCCCAGCTTTTTGAGCAGCACCGCTGGCGGCGGCAGGTTCCGGCCCACCAGCAGCCGCTACTCGGGGGAGGGCATCCGTGGGGCGCCCACCGAGACGGTTGTGGGTGGTGGATATGGGTATGCTCGAGGTGTGGGCGGTATGGGTGGTGTGAACGAGAATGAGGTGCTGGAGAGCCCCAAGTCGCCCGAATTCCGCATCGGAGAGCAGGCCCTGCCCTCCACCAGGCTGCATCTGCCTAACTTGGCCAGGACCTGGAGTCAGGGGTCCAACGGTCCGCCTACGCGGCCTGGTACGGGTTGGGCAGGGGCAGCAGGTATTACCCCGCCAGAGCCGGCCGTGCATGCCGAGAGGGTACGTGAAGGTTCTTCAGGGTCTCGATCATCTGGGTCTGGGTCGCGTTCGCGAGAGGAAAGACGGGAGCGGAGGAGACGGCGCGGCCATCGCAGGGAAGGGAGCAGCGGGTCGCATCGCTCGCGTCGGTCGGGGCATCGGTCACATGGGTCGCGGGAGGAGGGGAGCAGCCACAGATCGCGGCGAGAGCGGGAGAGGCGGAGGAGACGGCGAGGGGACCGCGGAAGCAGTGGAGGATCGGAACGCAGTGAGCGTCGGCGTCGGCCGCCGCCAAAGAATTTCCTCTTTTGTTTCCCCTGGATCAAATCGCGCCGGATCCGCTCGCAGATTTTGCGATGCTTCGTCTCGGGGGTATTTCTTGCGCTGACCTTGGCAGTCTGTAAGTGGCTTACCGACCCCTGCCAGTGGTTAATGCTAGCAAGGCAAAAGACTGATCAGAGAGCAGACCTCACCCTCTCAATCACCAAGAACATTAACAGCAACGAGTTCACGATACTCCTCATCCTCATCATCTTGGCTGTTACTATTTTCTTTTGCCACGGGCTTATACGACTGTGCATGCTGGTTGTCAAGGAGCGGAAGCGGGAGCAGGCGAGGCAGCAGGGGCAGCTCCCCGAGATGCAGGGCAGCGGAGGTTATGCTGTTCCACGAGAGCCCATCCCAGTGGTGCTGGCGCGCGACGAGGAAGCTGCCGGCATCGAGAGCGAAGCTACCAAGATCAGCCCTCCCGCGTACGGTGTGTGGCGCGAGAGTGTGGTATGTATTGGGGCGGCTTAATCCAGGTCTTAGGGTCTTAGTAGTGATTGCTGACGTTGGCTGCAGCGGGTTGACCCGAACCGCCTTTACTGGGCGCGAAATGTGCATGCCTCCGTAGAGGAGAGTTCGGATCGCAGCGCTAGCAATTCAGGTGATGCCAACACCGGAAGCGCGCAGACGAACGCACCTCGACCGCCATCGTATTCGTCCGACGATGGTGTGAGCTACGTGGTGGAGGCTCGGCCGCGGTCAATAGCGCCGCCGAGTGTACATCCCTCTGAAGTTGGGAGGGCGGGGAGGCCGTCGCCTTGGTAGACCGGGGGGCTTTTGAGGACTGAGGTTGAGATGGATAGCTGTCGAGATGCTGTGGATTTCAGGAGCATCAAGGAATAAAGCATGAAAGGCGCCCGGGAAGCGGGAAGGCATGCCTGAACGGCTCTTTTGCGTATATAATCATTCAATATCCCAGAGACAACCATTCACTTGGTCGATGATTTGCAGTCCTAATCGGGTAGCCGCCCATTGGCAACAAGTGATGCGGGCACGAAGGCATCCGCCTCTAATTTGCGAGTTATGACGAATCCTGGGGTTCGAAGTAGGGCGCTCCTTCCGGTCTGGAGTCAGGACCGTGATGGCATCGATTGCGGATTCCACGGAAGGAACGAATGGAGCGTGACGCAGTGCAAGGAAACTTCACGGAATCCCTTGGCCATTTCGTACGCGCATCCAGCATTGCCGCACGCATCAGTTCAACTTCCCAATGATTACCTTACCTTTCATGACCCTATGCTCAGAGACTCTAGCCTCGAGGTTTAAATAGTTCCCAATCCGCGCCGATGACGACATGCGACGGGTTCAAGTCCGTCATGGCCGTCAGGTGGAAACCCATGCAGGAGGGCAAGGGCCCGGCCGTGATTGAGCCAAAGGGTCCACCGGCACCCCCGCATGTCCCTCGGGGGCCCTCGGTGATCGTGCCATCCCGAAGGAGTCCCGGAGGAGTCTACCGGCCGTTGGATGCTGTGGCTAGCATGATTCTGGACAATGCAGCAAAGGTACGGAAAGGCCATTCCAATTGCGGCGCTTCTCCTGGTCGGCGGCTGGGTATTCTGGTATTGTATGATGAAGGCTATCATGATCAGCATGATATGTTCGTGTGAACAAACGTGCCGGTCACGGGACCACGCGCTGACGGCCAGGCAAACAATGAGGCTCAGTGCCAACGTCACTGGTAATGTTCCCCTGATTGCAACTCCAACGAATTGCACCTTACAATCTTGAGCACTCTGCTTTCGCACTAGACGGGCTGGCTGTTTGGTGTTTAGAATCGAGTAAAAAACTCTCCTGATGTTTTGCAGTCAGTTTGTTCCTCTCGAGGTCGGTGTGCGCCATTCTGAGACTGAACTCGGCGCTGACTGTCGTCTTAACAGGGGCTCGGAACCACAGCGCGGCGATTATGGTTCAGATCGCCAATGTCATAACTAGCCGCCCCTGAGATTACCTTAGGCGGATTCATGATACTTGGCCAACCTATTTTGGGCTACCGGACCCAACTCCTCCTTGTCCCAGCGCGTTAGCCTCTGCAAAGCACTCACTAACGTTATCTGCGTGGACAGGCTTCATCAGGCGTGGCTGGAGTTGTCCAGTGTTAGGCTGCTTGGGCATGATTGGGCGAAGTTGTCGACAGGGGCTTTGTTTTTCCTTTGGGCTGGCTTCGGCGGGGTTACATAATAAGCGTCCAGTTCAAGGGCCTGCTCAGCCAGCCGTCGCTTCTGACAAACAACGCTGGGCTGACAGATTGCTTGCCTTTGCTCGGTAACGCAAATGTCCTGGTTGGGCAAACCGACGAGACAAACAGCGGAGCGCCCTCAACCGCAGGCCTGGCCCCCAGGGCGCCCCTTACTATCTGACAACCCGAAAGCCCAGAAGCCCTTTGTGTCTCTAGAGCTAAAATGACCCTCGGAGTCCGGCAACTTGAAAGCTCCAAGCTGACAAAAATTCCGAGGGGTAACGTTGAAGTTAACGTTAAAGCACAGCAATACTAGCCGAGGAGCGTTAGGCTTGCGCACCACATCATACCCAAGACGCCGCACTTGGCACGAGTCAGTGGCGGGGGCCAGTCACGAGCCGCCCCCACCCTCCAATCACGCTCTGTTGCGAATTGGAAGCTGTGAATTTCATGTGGGGTGCTCAGCTGTGGGCCAGGAACAACGGAGCCAAGGACCAAGATTTTTTTCCATTAGCGCAGTTTGAACAAGCTGAGACGGATGAGAGCTTGTCCAAAAATTGGTGCTTCTTCCGCTGCTCGAAGGACTTTTTAATGTAGGGAGTCTCGTGCACAGTCCAGAACTTAACAATTACAGGGAGCTCTGTCCTGGGGAACGGCAAGGACCACCAACTGATGCTCCGGTCAGGCTAACCGGAAAGTGGGAAGCCGCAGGCCTCGGAGGTACGCTAAGAGTACTTGGTTCCACGAGCAGCCATGTGCCAAGCACGCCCCGAATGACGCTTCCTTCAGGGCAAAACCAGCCACCCGCGTGATCCACACTTTGAAGGGAGCAAGTCACTTGCTTGTTACTGGCTCCGTTCCTCTCCCTCTGGTTGCCTGTGCGGAATCTGGCTGCTAGCGCTATCCCTTCCTGCCCCCTTCTCCCTCACTTGTTCCCGCTTATTCCGCCTCCTTCTCCGAGTCCCTCTCTTTCCCACTTTCATCATTGTTCTTGAAAGCGACTTGGCAGACCTCCCCTGGTGTTGTTGGTGAGGAAGTCGGACACGAAGCTGGAAGACGGCGGATGTACTTCTGGTTGTTGGTCTAAAATTCAGCCACCATTCTTGGGTCCGTTTCTTTTTTTCGTTTCCCTTGTCTAGAAGGTGAGTCCACAATTCCCCTCTTGTCGAAAGCTTGCGGTTACTTGCACTTTGACGACACGTTTGCTTGCGCGCGCGCATCCGTTGTTGAGCATTTGGGGTTGCTGCGCTCCCAGAGACGAGCAATGTGTCGGCCGACAGCTCCGGATTGCTGGTGTGACAGCAAGTCATTGGACAGCCGAGTTACTACTTCCTACGCCACACCCACCACATGGCCGCATACATCAACCTTTACCTTGCGCGACCTCACGCACGCTGCGGCGCTCGATAGCGCTGGACCGGGGCATTCACAAGGCTCTGTTATCCTCCGGATTACCGGCCGTCGGTCGAACGATTTGCGCGACTACCGGACTCGCCCGCTTGCCTTGTGTAACGGACAAACTTGCTAGATAATGGGGAGACGTCATATCCGGCCTCGCGGAAGATGATATTGTCAATCTGCAGCCGAAATTCAGCGCGCGGATGTCTGGCCAGAGTTGGTCGATCCCCTAGAATCGTTGACATTGAAAATCCAAGCATGCTGTCAGCCGACATCGCCATGGCCAGCATCCGGTTCCTTTAAGCTTGCGGTGCTCGCAAACGTGTCGGCGAAGTTGCAGGCAGCAGTAGCCCATTGCGGCCGGTTATTAACACTTTTGCAATAGGATTCTATTCACAATGGCAACCGGGCCCCGTCCGCTGGCATGCTACAAGTGCGGTGACCTCGGTCACCTTGCCGGAGCTTGCGCGTCTCCCGAACGGCTTTGCTACAACTGTACGTATACGGATCTACCCCCTGAATGTTGAGTCTGAATGCTGACATTCGAGCTCAGGCAAGCAACCAAGTAAGAACTCGTGCTATGATGCGCTCCTTGGTGGACAGTAGTTGACTCAAAGGCAGACCACGAATCGAATGACTGCCCAATGCCCCGTACCACCAAGGCGAAGCAGTGCTACCACTGCCAGGGCGTTGGCCATGTCCAAGCCGAGTGCCCTACTCTTCGCCTGAGCGGTGCTGGCAACCGGTGTTACAACTGCGAGGGCTTCGGCCATTTTGCTGTAAGCCGGCGCCGTCAATGCGGAGTTGATTACTGTACGTCATGCTGACTCGGCTGCAGCGAGACTGCCCCAACCCTCCGACTCCCGGACCCAGGGGAGGCGCCGTTAACCGCGGTGCCTACGGACATGGACGGGGAGGCTTCGCCGGCGGCCCGGGAGCGCGCCACCCGACCTGCTACAAGTGCGGCGGCCCCAACCACTTTGCCCGCTACTGCCAGGCCCAGGCAATGAAGTGCTATGCATGCGGCAAGCTTGGCCACATATCTCGCGACTGCACTGCTCCCAACGGTGGCCCCTTGAACACGGCTGGAAAGACGTGCTACCAGTGCGGCGAGGCCGGTCACATTTCGCGCGACTGCCCCAAGAAGAACGCTGCCAACGGCGAGATGCAGCCCGGCGTTGACATGAACGGCGCGCAGCCCATTGCTCCACAGTCGGTGCCTACCGTCGCGGCTCAGGTGGCGTAGGACGCTATCGCTGCCGTGAAGTGTTATTCAGTTCCGGTTTGACGGCAATGTGGCTTCTAGCCCATATCTCTCGATCTTCTCGTTTTTATCCACGGAGCAAGGCACGACACGACTCGGGTTTTCCACGGCGTTCTCGGTTCTGGCTCCTATAACGATTGGGCTCATTTTAGTCATTGACTGGACAAACGATGGAATGGGAATAAAAAAGACAAAAAAAGCTACTCATGTCTCCTTGGCAAGCATTTTCTTCTTCGCGGCTCCGAATAATTCGTCGGGTACCAGATTACCACGGCTGCATTCGTAAGCCCCGTTTTGCCCGTTTCTCTTTTCATTTGTCCTTCTCTTCGCTTCTTTTCTCCAGCATTGCCTTCCTACCTAGACGGCTATTGGAAACAAGCATCTTCAGAGATACCCCTTGTACGGAACAACATTTCGGAATGGTTGTTGCAGCCCTGTGAGGCGCGCTGGGTGACAAGTGACAAGAAAACAAAGGGTGCTTTTGGTTCAAGTTGGGCACGCTGAAGGGACCCGGCCGATGCGGGTTTTTTTTTTGATTGAGACGCCAGGCGGACAGGGCGAGGCCAGATCGGAAGGAGGGGATTGATCAGGAAGGGCGCGGTGATTCAAGTTCGAAATGAAAGTTTTCAAGCTGTGGAACGAACATGAACCGTACCTGAATGGTATAGGCGAGGCTATGTATTGGACCTGGAAATACATCTTGATGCGATGCGTGCATGAATTGAGTTGAAGGTGGTTGTTGCGATGCGATGCGATGCGATGCGATGACCGGAACATGAAGGGGGACAGTGGTGCAAGCGTTGGGCTTTGCGATATAACCTCCCAGCCCGAAGGTCCTGGTGATGTGGTGCCGGTATCTGCTTGAACGTTGCGTGAAACAGGAGGGTTGGCTTTGAAGGGTACCAGATAAGTATGCATCCATCCATTGCTGGGTGTATGCGGGGATGGATCATGTCTGCGGCTTGCTACCATGCGACTTGTCCCTCACCACCTGATATATTCCTTCCCGGACTCGGGCACCTTGATGGACTCGTGGACCTTGACGGACCAGAGCACATGCAGGTTACCCGGATGAGCACCTTGCTGAGCTCTAGCACCTGGGCGAACGCTTGAATGAGTGTCATTAGCGATGGTATGCGTTGTCTATCATCATGGATCCAAGACGTCCACTTCAGCAAGCTACTTTCGCTTGTCAGAGTTTGAGGTAGAGCCCTTGGGTTAGTATGCACCTACTCAGGCTGTGAAGGATGGGTACTTAAGGTGGTAAGCTGACAAGTTGAACCAGCTTGCCAATGCTTCCAGCCCGCGGTGTCTTTATCCATTTCAATCCCGGCCGTCCTCGACCCGGGCATGTACTACGGCTTCTACCTACCACTACTAAGGAGATGGGGCGTCAGTGACATTGCAGTCTCGTTTTTGACACATCTTGACATGCAAGTCTATAGCAGGTGAGGGGACAGCATCGTCAACATGCTCTCAGTAAACAGCTGCACTAAGTATGTAAGTCAACTTCCCCTTCCTACTTCCACGCCCCACGGGTAGACAGTGACATGGCAGAGTGGCAGGAATAGACACCTCCCCTCCTCCCCACCTCCCCAGCCTCATCTCGAGTTGGGACCTCTCAGTTCGAGTCCTCGATGGTTTGTCACGTCTTTGCCGACCCATCCCTTCCGCCATGTGAGGATATGATACGGGTAGAATACCCTACCAGTTCCCTTCCCGCATGTGAGGATGTGGAAAGGGTAGAATAGTACTGTCCTAAAGGGTGGGACTTGTTATAGTCCACACGTCCGTGCATGTACGTCCAGACCCTGAAGAAGTTCTCTGGCGACCAGGCCGCGTTCACCTTCTCGACAAGGAGAGACCGTTCGAGTTCCATCGTAGGCTCCAGGAGGACTTGGAAGTCCAGGTGCTCACAATGTTTTCGTAAGAGATTCTGTCCATATTTGTCCCTCAAGCTGGACTCGACCTCTTAATCGGCCTGGCCCTTCAATCATGTCTGCCCAAATCTCGTCGCTCTCTCTCTCTATTGTGACAGAGTACCTGCGAGGTGTCAGCACCAACTGCATATGAACGCGTGCAGAACATGCAGTACGTCGGGCACACTGAAGTCCATCGCTGTCATCCTGTTAGTTGTGCCTTGCTAGCTAGATAGGTACAATACACAACCTGAGCGACACCAGCCTTAGCCGACTTTCAGAAGGAGATGAACCACTGGCATGGATGATTTGCATGGGCACCCAACGACCGACTACAGATTACAGAGCACAGACTTACCGTGACGTGCTTCCATGTACCTTACCTTCATGTTATGTTGCCCAAGAGCTGCAACCTAATAGTCAGAAGTTGCAGTATCCTCCCTACAAAGGCGGAGGCACTTTGGGTCATGGGATTGTGCTCGTGCTAGCAGAGGTTGACGAGGAGATGGCCATGGTCTGGCAGAGAACCGGCCCAGTTGCTATACAAAGAAGCATGGCTTAGAAGTTAGAGGTGCCTAGCTGGGATTCATCATATTCAGAGTTGTTCAATCATCAGTGTTTCCTCCCTTGCCTGCATCGAACTTACAGTCAAGCGCTTGATTGAAATGTCAGAAACCTTCCCTCCCCTGCTAGCCCATAAATGCTAGTAGGACTGGTGAATTTAGTGAGAAGGAAAAAGCAGCCTGAACATGAAGTTTACCAGGTGTTTATACTACTCTACTAGTACACTCACTTCTTTTGCCTCCACTGTTGCCGACCTCAGTCCAGTCTCCACGAATTACTACCCATCCAGCAACAATTTCATAATTCATTTACCCTCAGGCTTCCTACACAACCTCCCATTCTGCGTCGGAAGCCACTCCACCTGCCCAGTAACATACCAATCCTCCGACCCAACCGCAGTGGGCGCATAGAACAGCCCTGTCGGATCATACTCCTGCTTCAGCCTATACAACCACCGGTAATGCCCCGCCCCATAAAACTCCCGTTGAAAATCCGGCTCATTGATATCCGCCTCAGACATGTACGTCCCCGAACCCGGGGTAACAGCCCGCCAACGCTCCATCCAGTCCGTCGTCAGTGTCTTGCTAGCCGCCTGGATCTGTGCGTCCGTCGCATTGGCCGGCCACGATGCGGCTAGCAAGAAGAATGCGGTTGCTTTCCGCCAGGCGGGGTTGACGCTGTTGTTTTGGTTGACGGATGGGTTCGGGGCCGCGCGGATGTTGTACCCTATCAGGATCCCGCCTCGTTCGACGGCATAGCGGACCGCGGCGAGGGTTTCGTTGAGTTTTGAAGGGGTGAAGTTTTCCCTGGGGAACAGGCGGGAGGCGGCGTGCGAGTCGGTTGTGCCTACGCGTTCAGGCCCCGGCCAGGTGTTGGTATAGGCTGTGTACATGCTCGGATATTCGGTGATATTTGGCGTGACGGATATGCCGAGGTTGGCGAGGTCGGTTAGGAAGGGGGTGACTAGGGAGTTGAAGGCGGGTGCGGTCATGTTGTTGGCCCACATGGGCATGAATTGGAAGAGGTATTCGCCTGGGGCGAAGCTGACGACGAGGAAGTAGCCGTAGGCGCCGGCCGAGGTGAAGGTGTCAAAGTAGCGCATGTAGGCGCCCAGGCCGGCAAAGAAGGTGTCGGCGGTGATGTTGGGGCCGGTGGTGAATGCAAAGGTCATGGTGGTGATGGGGATTTTGGGGTAGGCGCGGATTGTTACGGAGGTTACTACCCCGTATGTGCCTGTGTTTGTTGTTAGACGTGATGTTTCCAACAGGACGGCTCAGGGGGATGACTAAAGACTTACTACCGCCGCCACCGCGCAGAGCCCAGTAAAGGTCCGGATACGAGTCCTCGTTGGCAGTCACATATCTCCCATCGGGGAGCACCACTTCCAGTGAGAGCACCTGGGGACACAGGTAAGATTAGCCGTGATTCCTGTCCGTCCACGGTCATTCAGGGCCATACTTGGTCTGCTCCCATACCTACAAGCGACGAAATGGGAGAGTGGCCGCCTCCAGCAATGTATCCACCGGCAATGCCCACAGTCTAGGTTATGGTTAGTACTTTGATCTCAGTATCGGGTTGCTGCCCAGACTGATACTCACCCGACACTCGCCCCCCGCAACAGTGACATTGTTCTGCTCAGCCACCTTGTACACTTCCTCAGTGAGAACCCCGCTAGCCAATTTGAACGCCGGCCCGCGGTATCGCCCGCAGTCATAATCAGCCAGGAACTGGATGTCCTTCAGTTTATGAGTCCAGATGGACAGGGCGCCGGCTCCAATAGACTTATCAGCAAAATCATGGCCCGTGTTCTTCACCACCAAGCGTACGTTGGTATTGCGAGCAAAGTTCAGTGCCAGCTGGATCTGCGACACGGTTGTGACCGCAACGGAATAGGAGGCGTATCCGCCCAGAGTGCAGTTGCTGCTGTCCGGATCCTCGGTGGGCATGCAGGTCCGGCCCTGGTAAATGGGGAACATGGCCGAGGTTGGGTCATTAATGTGAAGATTGGGGTCGCCCCAGTGCTCCCTGATATACTGGCATGTGGCGGCGTCGTATTGGGGCCAGTTGCGGTAGCATGGCGCGGCGAGGGGTACTGTTTGGATGAGAGCGCCGCCCAGGGTCCGGTTGAGTGAGTCCCAGGTTGCTGGCGAAGGCCATGAGGCGTCACCTGGGAAGGCCTTGCACTGGGAGAAGCCGGCGTTGTTGCCAAAGCCAAAAAGCACAGGGTTGCTATTGGCAATAGCCGTGTCGGTCAACTCAATTTGCTCCCAGGGAAACTTGGGTGGGCATGCCGGCTTAACCGCCGCTGCACTCGAGGCAAAGAAGGCCGTGATAGCGACAGACCAAAGGAGGAATGAGGCCATCTTGGGTCCAAATTTTCCGGACGCGAGGACTCTTTGAGCTTGACCGTTGACAGCGTGGTGTCAATATCCCTCAGCCATCGCTCTTGGGCCGGAAAACTGGTTCCTGCCCACTGCTATATATACCGCTCATGGTCAAGGCCAACAGGGGGACAACCAGTTCCCTGGAACTCCGACTCGAGTCTTCGCGTACCCTTGAAGGTAGTCCTGTTGGCGAACCAACTGGTGTAACGTGATGCTGAAATGTCACCTCGAACCCTGTAGACTTCCTTCTCGTCGTCAGCCGTGTGCGGGGGCTTGTCCGTTTCCGTGCGGCACAGCCGCGGGGTCAACCCGGTACTAATCCAAGCCCCTGAATACCTGCGTCGGCGATGCTACCGTAACTCGAGGGCATGGCACGAGTTTCCGGGGCCCGGTTTTCTGTTCCAGCTTCCATGCAGTTAGCCTCTGCAGCCTGCGGATGCTAAAAGCTAAGGCTAAAGGGCGAGAGAGTGTAAGCGGTATCAAGAAGTGATTAACAATGTCGGGTCAGTCGGGGATGTTAGAAGAGTGCTGCTCGGGAACATTTACCCTTTACTAAGAAGTTATGAGTCTGCATGACATGTCCCCTCAATCCTCATTCCTGAGGGATCACCCGTATGCTAGTGTTGAGCGAGAACGAATTATATAGCCCGACTCCAGCAAATAGTCATCGCTGAAACCAATGAAGGCAGCTGTGCAAGGCCCCGATCGTCTCAATGTTGATGTCGTGATAACAACGCTTCGGACGCTCCGGGACTTGTTTGAACCTGCTAGCGGTAACTTTATGGGTTCCTGTTGTTGGCGGCCTGGCGAGCATGTTGGGGATCAAATATTGCGGTTGGTTTAGAATTCGGCCCAGGGTATGCAGGAGCCACGAGGCTATATGTGAGCTGCTGCCTGTATGTGGGTTGGCGAGTGTTGAGATTATAAGGCTAATAATGGCCATGCTTGCCTGGTTTTGAACAAACAATCGGCTCCTGTTTTGATCAAGCGGAAAAATTTTCCCGGTATTTTCATAGGAAGTACCTTAGGTTGTTACGGCGAATTGGAAGCTGGTCGTTTGAGCAATGGAAATCTCACACGATACTCGAACTCTGCTGAGGGAAGGTAGCTCCTTCCAAGTTCCATTTCGGCAAAGATGGTTCGCGATGACAGTCTGCAGGTCGAGAAACAAAACTAAAGTATTAGATATACTATTATCTGGCCACTAACAGGCCAAATTATGTTCAGGACCTCAATTCCGCACCTGAGATAGTTTCTTCCTGATTTCTTCTTCCTCTTGTTCAATCCTTTCTAGCTCCAACAGTCGTTGTCTTCGCTCTTGCAATTTACGCTGCCGTTCCTTGAGGTTTTCACTCTTTTGCTGTACATTGACTTCAGGTTCAGGGGTCTGAGCAGTTTCTGTAACTTGTGCGGTAGCCGTGGTAATGATCGTGGGCGCTCCATCGAGTCCATCATTCTGGTCACGCACATCCCCGCCGAGAACCACGCTCTTCATCATCGAGTCTTTGGCAGGAGTATGCAGCTCAAATACCGTAACAGGCTGCCCCTGCTCCAGCTCGTGCCTCGTTCCGATGAACTGTTCGGGCAGCTCTGATGCGCCGTAGGGAGGATGTGGATGCTCGTCGCTTGGAGTGGCCTCGGGGGTTCTTTTCGCTAGGCGGCGCGATCTCCTCCGGATAAACAAACCAATCGCAACACCGACGAAGAGTGCAAGTATGATGCCAACCACGATTCCCGCAATGGCTCCCCCTGGGAGTCCTTGCTGGCCGCTACCGCCCACTTGACTGGCATCACCCACTTGTTCAGCATTGTCTGTCGGCTGCGTTGATCCTGCAAAGGACGTCCTCGTCGTTAATTGCAGGCCCGGATCGGTGTTTGTAAGCGTAGCGGAGAGTGGGTGCGTCTCCAACCGCGAGAGATCGCTTTCAGCCCAGCGAATCGGGAAAGCCGGTGCCGAGGCGATGCCCGTCCCCGTGAAGACGAAGGCGGAGCGTACGTAGCCGGACTTCGTGTGTTTGGCGAGGGTCCAGGAACTAGGCACACAAAAGGCGAGCGTCTCGGAAGGTTTGAGCGGGGCTTCGTAGTAGCTCGGCACTGTGGTTGTGTGTATGGCCGAGATGACGTATCCCGATGGGCAGATGCCCGGGGAGTAGTAGCCCCAGTAGCCTTCCACCAAGTTGTCCGGCATGTTTTCCCAAACACCCTCGTAGTGAGGCGGCGCGCACGACGGGGGCCGGGTTGAAGGTCACGATGGATGGGCATCGCGGCGGGGGCGTGAAGATGGTTGTCAGCGGCGCAATAACGATCCAAGATGACGGCGCCGTCTGTGTGGCGTCTGTTAACGTTGTGGTACCGATTGTGCCCATTGTTTCTCATGGAAATGACCAGGGAAGGGACAGATAGCACCGCTTCGGAGATATTAGTGCTTGGGTGAGGTTGGGATGAAAAGGCGGGAACGCATCGCGTCGCGATATTTCGCTAGTGCTTGGTGGCTGGTCCTAATCGGGCGAAGGCTTAGGGCTGAAGGCCAGCCCCATGTGTGGCTAGATGGCGCACGACGATGTACTCCATACAGTACCTTTGTATGTATATACATTGCATGGCACGAGAAATTCATGGTGTAGAACTGGAGATAGTCGAACAGCCGGCAGTGGTTGCAGGATAGGTCGGTACTGGTAATTATGGAGAATACTAGTACTGTCTAGAACTGAAAGTTCGTTACCCCTGAATGGTTGCTATGGGAACGGCATTACCCCCCTAAGGTAATCTTATATGCATTTCCAACGGCACCTCTCGCTGGCCCGACCTTCAATGACCAGCCCGAATTGGTAGTAGCTGATCGCCGATTGAAGCTGTATTGTGGTTTGCGTTGCTGGCTTAACAGACAATTCGAAGCTACCAACGCACATTCTCTATCTTGAAGCCACCATGTATGAGTGGTTACATTGCAGGAAATTGGCTTGCGACTCACATTCACTGACACAAATCGCACCCATGTGGCTTCGTTTGGTTACCAATCAAAGCTCCTGATAGCCAGCCTTGCCCGCCTTCAATGGGTCGTTTCTTTTCCCACCCTTGATGAATGCCTAGCTTCTATGCCGTTGAGCCGACGAGCACGAATCTTGATTGGGTCTCTAATGTTTTCGGCGAAGCATTACACACATACCTACCTTACTCTCGGGAGATAATGCTCCCATGTCACCAGGAAGTTCAATTATTTACGGCTGCAGGTTCAATATGCAGGCCTGGGACCTATGCAAGTTAGGGTACCTAGGTAGGTGGTAAGCGGGGAACTGCCGCCTCAGCTAAGGTAGGGTCGGGGACCTGACTCGGGAACTCTACCTACCTACATGTACCTATTTAAATCTAATGGAGCCCGACTTGGGCGGTTGTCATTTGATTGCGCCCCTCATCGACCTCACTTAGGCCGAGTACCTGACCTACCTAGAAAATGGATACTTCCGGCCCGTCTGTCAGGACTCAGACTGCGGTCGACAAAGTTCCGCCTCGAGATTCACAACCACAAGGTTCTCTTCAAGGATGTGGACCTGTAGCAGACAAGGATTCTGGCCGAGGAAATGACTCCGGCTCCGTGAAAGACAAGCAGACGAAAAACGATGAATCCGAGATACCCTCGCAGCTTCTCGAACTTCTGGCGAGGAACGATGAGCAGAGAAACAGGGTTCCGAACAACGGAAGCCAATCCCAGACTCCTGTTAAGCTGATGAAAAAACTTTTGAAGCCTAAAATCCCGGAGAACCAGCGCCCTTCCACGCCATCCAGTAGTGGTATGGTGGACGGCCAGACTGCTGCAACTAACAAAGGAAAAGGCAATGAAGAACGGGCAATTAAGGCCAGACAAACTCCAGAAATTGGGCAGCCTTCTTCTTTCAAGGAGGCCCCAACGCTCGTTGTCTTGAACTGGGAGAAACTGCCGGCATCCAAGCCCCCAAAGCTGGACATTGTGGCAGTACATGACGCCGGTCAGACGAACGAGGGTGCCTGGACTTTCATACCTGATCCCCAGTCTCAGAAACGAGAACATTCACGTACAGCCGATACCGACATGGACATCTCACGGTCGCGTGGAGCAGGGTCGCTTGTAGCTAGGTCGCTCGGGGTTGGACCACTCGGAACTGTCCATCCCATAAAAACGGATGAAGAGATGGCAAACACAGCCAAAAAAACGAAAAACTGGCTCACGGACCCAACAATGATCGCCGGTGACTTTGATGGAGCCCGAATTATGGCCTTCTCTTATCGACCGCCAGAGGTTACGGTGCCACCATCTGATCCTACCGCAAAGTCAGCGTTTGACAAATACCTGCAGAACATTGCGAGTACACTGCTCTCACAGTTGGTTAGCCAAAGGTCGGCAACAAACGAACGCGACTACTCTAGAGTGCCCTTGGTATTCATCGGCTGCGGATTTGGCTGTCTCGTGATTCAAAAGCTGATTAGTCTCGCTGATGGCGAGGGCTCGACTCATGAAGAGGGTCCTCTCTTATCTCCCATCCTAAAGTTGACGGCAGGAATCATGCTACTGGACACACCAACCCCTCTCGGAGCGCAAAAGGAAGGAGCGCCCAGGCAGAAAGGGGGAGCGCAGAAAGAGGACGGAGAACAAATCGAAGGAGCACAAAAGGAAGGAGCGTCTGCAGGGAAGGAGGGAGCGCCGCGAGAAGACGGGGCGCAAGATGAGGCTATTCGTGAATCTACATTTCCGCCTACCCTTGACACCGGCAGTAGCGGGTGGGCGGGACCGTTTCTGAAAACGCCTACCATCAACACGAGACACCTGTGGGACAACTTCACAGGCATTGCTGCGAAAAAATCCATATCGGTGTGTTGGTTCTACGCACAAGACCCTTCAACCCAGGTATGTTCCGGCGGTCTAGACCGGAGTTCCAGATGTATGTAGGTACCTATATTAGTTTTGCTGACCAGTGACATAGGACATAAAACCTCGCGCGGACGGCGTCGAATTTGTCGTGATTCCCCTACCTGTGTCAGCAACAAAGCCGAAGCCTTCCCATACCCAAGGGCGATTTCTTGGCCCCAAAGACGACGCTTACATTCGACTTGTCGACCACATACGTGGGAGTTTGATGTTCAAGGCGTCCGAAGAAGCGGTTCTTGAACCTCTTCTTGGTGAACTGATTAGGGACAACAAATACAACTTTGAGGTGACGGATCGGAAAGGGCGCAACCCACTCCACAGAATGGTCGCGTCGCTAAACTATAAGTCGATAAAGCTAATCGCCGCTGCCTATCCCGGTCTTATAGCAGCCCGAGACGACGACGGAAACACTCCCCTTCACACTCTCGTATTCAGAGTCATGGATCTAGACCTGAAAGATGATGATCGAAAACCCTACGAGGACATGTTCAGGGACCTAGAGAAAATCTGGTCGGAATCCCTACATGTACTCAGCGATGACCCTAGGGACCATAAAGACAGGACGCCATGGTTTTATGTCAATGATACAGAACACAAATGGATCAAGCAAGCGAGATTCGAACGGAGTCCATTTGTCGGTGCAAAGCAAGAAAACACCGACAGGTTCGATCGACGAGTCCAGGACCCGGACAAAGCTAAGCGTGACGTTTGCGAAACGTTGAGAGCAGGCCTATTCCAATTTGCCGGCAGCAGTGGGATGAATGATTGTTTTGTTCCGATATTCCCAAGCATCTTTCGACTGATATATGACCACCCCTCTGACTTGTCTGACCACATTGACAATCTCTTCAAGGAGATTATCCTGCCAGACAGCCAAGTCAACCGTCCAACGTGTCGGCTAATCTACCTTCCTGCAAACAATGTTAGTGGAACTACTTATGTTGCTAGAGATCGCATATGATGTATTTTTAGCTGACCATTTATGCAATTTACTAGGAACAATGGATACAAGTCTGTCACTACCTCATGATATTACCCAAGGCCATTATGTTCTCAGTTTGCTGACTTCGACGGACTAGGACTTGTTTGTTAGAATGGGTCGCAGTGATCTCTCGATGGCCGGAAGGCGACATCATGGTAAGAGCGCAACAGCCCGCATGACATTAAGGACTTCATGCCGGTTGATGGATCCCGACCTACTTTCTTCAGGATTACAACTCGGATCTAATACCATCATTGTAGGCACCTCGATCTACGATCGGTACATGATTCCGGACGCGTTCACATTTCGTCGGGTAACATCTTTGATAAACTCCTTAGCCGGCCGGCTTGGTTGTGTGTCCCCCCCCGAGTCCCCGACTAATCAAACCATCACAGACTTTGCATACCTTTTCCTCGGGTACCGTGACTGGCAGCATCGCCGGCGAAGATGCCGCGGCCGTTGCTCTATTTGTGAGTGCCAACTGAAAGAATTAGAATCCCAAGCAATCCTGAGCGACCGAACGCTTACACATCCCAAATTGAGGAAGATGCCCATTTTTGGATTCGAGGAGCATCCTAATTGCGAAAAATTGAGCAACTCAATCAAGTGCTTGGAGGAATGTGATCCGCAGGAGAGTCAATCGGGTGCCCTGGTCAATGCATATTTCAGGAGCAAAATGCCTTTGCACTGTCGCCGGACTCTCGACCAGTTCACATATCACATGCTGGAAGACACCAAGGAGCGAGATGACACTCAAGTGGTCACCAAGTGGGCCAAGGAGCATCCAAAGAGGCGCGAAGTCGAATATGATGCCGAAAACGACTCAGCCTCCCACAAACACGATGCAAATCCGGTTCTGATGATCGACCAATTATGGCTTTGGGTGCTCAAGAAAGAAAACATGGTGATTGCTTGCATTCCAGAAACATGGGATTCAAACCCAACCAAAAAGACCCTCCGGACCGACCATAGTTTCATCTGTACGTTGTGGGACGAACTCACGAGGGACAATCGAACCCCAATTACTTCTTCCATGGAGCTTGCAAGCCTGATAATCAGGTGCAGCATCGATTTCATACAACGACCAGGTCCCGGGAATTTCTCGCTTTACGAATGCTTTCAATCTACCATAGACGACATTGTAAGTGCCATGAGTCACTCTTCTTGCTTACATACATGATACATTCAGGTTGACAAAGCCCCCATTAGGCCGAAAGACAAGCGAAGCAATTCTCCGAGTTCAAGCACATCGTGGATGAGCTCAGCAAGCCTCACGACCCAAAGACGTGGGGCGACATGACAGATGAATTGTTTCGGCTTCCAAAGGAAACAGCCCTTCTGGCTGAAATCATGGATGTTCTGGACGAACTCAAGACCATACGGCAAGTCTTTTTGAAACAAAAAGATGTTCTGGATAAGCTTCGTCAGCTGCCTTCGGATTTCAAGCAGCCGCTCCCAGACCACCTCGACAAAGTCAACGCAAATATCGAAGCCGCCGACGACATGGCCAGCAGGGCTACAAGAGTGCATGCTGATGTGAGCATCCTTCTCAATATCGAGGGGCTCCGCTAACCATGGAGTGTACATGCAGATTATCAATCTTCTCGAACTGAAAGAAAAGCAAGCAAATGCCTGGCAGGCAACGTTCGCTAGAGAAGTCTCAGAATTGACACGGAGACAAGGCTATGTAGGACTCCTTGCCGGTTCTTTGAAACCTCTATTTATTCCGTAAGACTTACTAACTGGACGATTCAGACCATGATAGCTTTCACTTCAGTCACCATATTCTTCGTAAGTGTCTAGAGACGTCGAATGGAACTGTCTGTTGAAATACTTACGATACGCTTTGATACAGCTTCCATTGTCTTTCATAGCAGCCGTGTTCGCTATCCAAGTCGACTCCTTTCCGAAGGATCCAGTGTCAGGCCAGAACTCATGGCCTGTGCAGAATCTGATGAGCCTGCTATGTGAGATTCATCTTTTACTCCCAAGAAGCAGAGAAAATGCCATTGTATTGAATCTTTTACTAACAGAGTTCAACGCTACGCTGTAGTCGGGATATCACTTGCCGTCATCATACCTCTGGAGATCGTTGCCTTCAACTTTTACCGCATCGCGGACTATCTCGCGGACAAGAAGAGGAAACTCGTGGACAAGAAGAAGAAATTCGCAGACATCAAGAAGAAACTGGCCTCGGAGAAGTTCACAAGAGAGAAATTCCCAGATCTGGAGTTGGGCATCCGTTGGAAGAGTGGTCGCATTTTATCAATGGAGCTTTGGCAATTCTTAGTTGGACACTCCGCCTCCGGCTGGCTGCCGCTTTACGGCATGAAATACGCATGGATTTTCGGCCGATGGTCCTTTAACCGCAAAATACCGCTGCTGCGACGGTTATGGGAGTTCCGATTGTATCCCTGTGGCGATTATTTCGAAGTGGACTATCCCTTGCGTCGCATGGTAGCCGTGATGGTGGACGCGTGGCGCATGGCGATGGAAATCGAAACGGACCGCGATGAGCCTACGACTCGGATCATTGCAGCTGACCGCGCGTGGTTTCAACAGAACAGTATCAAACGGCATCGTGCGGTAGCAAATAGGTCACGGGGTATGCCTCGGTTGCAACAGGCATCCGGAGCTCTGTTTTGATGAGCGAGAAAGTTTTCGGCAGTTTCTATCGGAAGCGCAGTCGTTACCATGAGCTGGATGTTGAAGAATCACCGTTATGGGGTGCGAAGATGGTTGTATTCACTCAGCGTTGGTTACCCCTGAAGATCTGGTTGCCACGGGAACAGCCTTATCAAGTACCTTGATGTTATATGCAATTCCACAGCCCTACAGGTACTCGCCTAAACAAATAGGTAGATTGGAGAGCAGTTCAATGGCCGTCATTCCTCATCAAGTACATATCGGCCCAGGTCTGTCAAATCAGGCCGTAGCCACTGGAAAGCTTTTGGAAGGTCACAGTTGTGTTGTCAGCATTGGATCTTGTGGTGGCTGACTCTGAGTTGGAAGGTGGAAAACCTAGGGGGGACAAAGAGATGACTGAGGTGGCCATCTCAAGGTTCCGTTGGGGCTACAGTAATTTACAGGGTCTTCAGGGGGCATGGGTGCCTGAAATTGCTCAGGTTACCGCTGTAACCTCAGGCACAAGTGGCGCTTGTGTGCTAGAGGAAGGTGTGGTGCTGTTGGTGGGGCCAGTGAGCCTTTGAGCCGTAGAACTGCAGTGTTAACTTTGTGCCACAAAGCTGAAACCAACACCCTCACCGCTCGTTACCTTCCACTGCAGGTTAATAAATGCAACCACGTCCTCCTCTCCTTCTGCAACAACATGGCTTGACACACTGAAGTTGCAGTCCGGTCTGACTCACTGACCAGGCACCGATTCTCGATTTCTCGATAAATCGTTCTGAGTCATCTCGAAGTGATTCCAGGCTGAATGAAAACCACGTCTACCTCTCTTCCCTTACTACCTGACTGTAGTAGGACAGTCAGGCGAAGCCTGCCTAGGTTTGAAGATGATGGTCGACGGCTCCCTCAACAGCCGGCTTCGCGCTGGAACGCAGCCCCAAGTTGCGGTCATCCTCAAAGAAGCCCTCAAGACGACCGACACAGCCTCATTAACTACCAACCTTCTTTCTGCTGCCGAAACAGGCGCTATACCACCGACCGTCCTCTACATCTACATCGGCCTCAGCAATGACCCTTACACCGTTGCAGCCGCCCTCCGACAGAAGTACAGTACCTCAATTCGACGCGTGGCCATCAGATGCCTAGGGAGGCTGCTAGAGCCCGGACCCAACTTCGCATCCTCATGGACCGCGCTCGGAGGTGCCACGGGCATCGCCGCACTCATGCGCGAGCTCAGTGTGAACGAGGTCGCCTACATTTGCCGCGTCCTTGGCCGATCGCCCACGAATTCAGACCTTGACGCCAGAGCAGAGCAGGAGAGGGCCATGTCTGAGCTGCTTGGTATGCTATACCAGCTTGATCCCGACAACGACGAGGATGAGGACGAGAACATTGCCGCCACTCGTGAACTGAGGCCGCTGAGCCAGCAGTTTCAGTATCTTGTTCAGGCCTGTACGCTCGAGACCCGTGAGCAATGGTACCGGCTAGTCAATCCGAAAGAGCCCGAGGTCAAACCGAGACCTCCTTATCCACGTTACATCGAGCCAGGCCAGGAGGAGAAGCTCGAGGCTTCAGCTGACTTGTCGGCTGGAGATTCCAAGCTGAGCGGCATCGACTGGCTCTTGCGACAGAGTGTTTTGCGCCGAACTCGGATGATCAAAAACTTGCTCGAGCAAATTGCCGAGTGTGATGCGAAAGATTTGAAGATTAAGCCCGGCGTGTTCATGCAGGATATCATTGAACCGCTGGCAAGAAAGACGGCGAAGAAGAAGCTTCCCGCCGGATTACGAGGCAAAGTGTGGGATCTGATTGTTTCGTGCGTCAAGAGATGGCCGCAAGTCGTCGATTCCCTCAATTTCAGCCAGGACGGAGTGCTTGGGCTCGCCATACGCAGATTGAAGTGCGTCCCCACCGAGGAGCGCCGTCTCCATGCTGGACGTGTTCTACAATCTCTGATAGAGCCCATTCCGCCTGCTAAAGTTTCGCGCATCAGCGACTACCGCAGTATCTTGCTTCAGTTTGGCAACCCCGCTCAAAGGTATCAGCTATTCACCTGGCTGCTCCGTCTCAACGGGATCGATCTCGAGTCACCGGGTCATGGCGACAAGGCCAATTTGGAAAAGTTGTTAGAAACAGATTTACCCTCTAATCTCTTCCTGCTATTGCCCTCAGACAAGATGGCGGACTTCTTGAGTCTAGTCGTCGAGGTTCGGCCAGACAAAACCTTCCTCCAGCCCTCGAATGGGTATACCATCTTATCACAGCACGCGGAGCCCGCACGCGTTACTCACGGGGATTTTCCGATCCTGCATTGCATGCTACTCTCACGGTTGAGTCCAGATGACCCTAGGAGGCTAGAGTCAGAAGTCTTCAGTAATGTCGAAAGCACCGTCAAGTCCCGAATACGAAAGTCCAGCCAGAGCCGCGAGTGGTCGGACAGATATTTCTGGGCGAAGTCGGCTCTTTTTCTCTGTACGTACCGAATCAGACTGCCAATCTTCGTGCGTGTATGTTTTGGGAGCCCAAGCATTGTATCTTGAAGTAGCTCCCCTGATACGGTCATGGTTATGGAAGTGCTGGGAGGAACAGACTGGCTAACCTGTTTGGTAGGCATTGCCGTCAAGTCCTACGAACTCTACTCCAAGACGCTTCTCTGGGCTCGGCGTTTCAACAAAGATTCCCACACTTTGAGGTCTTTATTTGATGGGTCAACCATCATGACGTGCGAGGGGTTGGACCTCCTATGCGGCATTCCCCCTAGCTCCGAACTGTCCTTCACACCGGTTGATACAGTCAAACTCCATATCTTGAAGGCAAACCAGATTGTCAACCAGCTTTTCGAGACCGCTTTGGCAGCCCTGCACGAACCTCAATTCAACCCCTCTGACTGGACTTCTCTTGGGAAGCTTCCATCGAGTATCACAAGAGAGAGGCTATGTCACGTCAACGCTTTTCAGGCTTACCACGGCTTGTCTGATGATGAGATCTATAACATCGTTTGGCTACCAACTATTGATATGCTGATCGAAGTCGAGCGGATTGCAATCGAGGAGGATAACTCTCGGCTAGGATTCGAGAGACAAGGCGGCATGCTAGAGAAGTTCACGCCTAGGAAACTCCGAGATCATTCCTGGAAATTCCTCAACAACCTGGCCAAGGCGCGTAACGAATTGTGGCGGCAAAAGCGTGTCGCCAGGTGCCCAGCAGTGCTGACCCTTGCTGACCCTTGGCCGAAAGGGCTACCTGTCCATGCCCTTTGCCCACTTAACTCCTTCGAGGACACCACCCCAAAACTGCCCTACGTGCTCTCAAGAGCCGAGGCAGTGGTGTTTGCTGATTCCAAGACGCTCTTCAGTCCCGCGCCTACAGACGAAGAGACCCTGACCGCCATCGCCGGTTTCGTTGAGGATTACAAGGCTTGCGTCCGGATTTACCTTGACGTCAATTCCCGCCCTCAGGATGAGAATGAGGATATTCGCTGTTCCCGCCTCGCTCAAGTTTGGAGGCATGCCGTTGAGCAATTGAGAGGCGAGGGCTGGTTCGAGGAGGAAACCCGCCTGTTTTGGATACAATGGGTGTTCCGGTCTCTACCGGACCATGGGCAGGAGCTCATCAAGGCAAGACCACGACCCGCAGGGCCCGAGTTCCCAAGAACCGATGACGCCAGGGAACCAATAGAATGGCACCCGGACCCGAAGGCACTCCCGCCCGCTAGAGGGTCGAGGCGTCGTGTTCCTGGCCCCCTTACTTGCTTGGAAGTCATGCTCGGCGGTTTTAAGTACAAAGCGGATCACGATGATGTGCTAGACTGGGCAGACAACTCGAAGCTGAGGTTGGAGCAGCCTAGCGACCCATCATTTTGGGAACCCGAGCGGTACAAACGTCCACTTTCCGGTGAAACGCAGGACGTGTACATCGCGGCCGCGATCCTCTACATCAACAGCAAAGCCGGATCCGACACGTCATTGTTGATGCAACCCTTCCCGGAGGCCGACGAGCCGCGGTTTCCTGCTTTATATTTGGCAGATGAATTCCTTGAGGCCAGCTCGAAAGAACCAGAAATTGCAGTGCGATGTGTCAGACTCCTTGACAAATCCCGAGATAGGGTACCCCCAGAGCTGCTACTTCGCCTTGCTTCCTCGTTGCTCCAGCGGTTAAACTCGACAGATGGGAGGAAAGATGGCCATTCCGATCAGAAGTATTTGACCATGGAGATCATCCGCCTGCTCTCCAAGACGGAACAGCCGTCAATGGCATTCGACCTCATCCGGGATATTGTGCTGGACAAGCAAGATGACAGTTCATGGCACCGCCTTCTCTTTCACCGCGGCTTCCTCTCCCGTCTGCCAGCCGTAGAAGCGAGACAATTTTTGGAGAGCATAGCGGACGCCATCATTGCTCGGCTCCAAGCGGCGCAGTTGCAGACTCACGAGCGTGCGCAAGAAGTCAAATCGCAGCCCCTCATCAAAATCAGCACCGTCAAGATGCTGGCCCAGGTCCTCCGTGGCTCACAGTTCGTCAGCAAAGCTACAGCCTGCGACATCTTGATCAGGATCTTCGAGAATTCGCGCCACATCGATATCAAGATTGCAGTGTTCGAGAGCCTCGCCGAGACGTTCACCACCACGACTGACAGGTCTTTGAGGAGCAAAATCAGGGACTTGCTCCGTTCCCAAGTTGTGCCAATCGCGGCCTCACTAGATGAGCGACATCCGATGACGATCGAGGACTGGGTCAAGGCCGAAGCAGAGACCAAGCTGCCTGAAATCGGGAACACATCCACATTCCAACGGCCTCTCCTCCAGCTTCTCCTCGACACTGGGATTAAGACCGGCCTGGATCGTGACTGGAAACGGGACTGGCAAGCTAACATATTGGAACCTCTTCTTCTCCAGTCCATCGAAAATTGCCGCCGCTGGCTCGTGCTCTTCCAGAAGATGAACTCCCTTAGCCTGCCAGCTGGAGAATCCCTTCCCTCTGTTCCCGTTGTCATCGATATGTACTACCATATCCTCCTTCATTGGCCCGATTTTATTAGTGCCCACATCTTCAATCTCGTTCGTACATTCATCATGGCCGATCTCTTCCCGCCGCCCGGCATCGCCGCCATCACCAGGGCCATTTGCAACGACCGCAGCTTGTCTGCCTCCAACGCAGGCCGGTTTTGGCTGTCTCGGTTCGGGCGCTCCTTCAGTCTTTCCAGAGGCGTAGACACCGTTGCCTCTTTGCTCAACAGGCCCACCAGCTTCTGGGCGAACTGCCCCGCTGATGGTCTCACGGTTCCGCTGCTGAGAGACACCGTCATGCCTATAGCCGAATCCCTGCTTGCTGACGGCAATATCCCTGCTCTTAACTCCCTCGTGCAGTATCTCACCAGACTCCCGGAAGGATACACGTACGAGCGCCTAGAGCGCCTGGACTGCCGCTCCGCGTTCCTGACCAACACCCTTCCCATCCTCCGGCATATTGTTTCCCGCATCGACGCCCTTCGCACGCCTCAATGGCAAGCCGACCCCCACAGACGGCCTCACCGCCTCCCACCTACGCTCCCGTACCGACTACACATGCTCTCCTTCCCATCCACCTCCTTCCACCCGTCATCGTCCCCCGCCCCGGACACGGAGATTAAAACATTCGCGGAGGAACTCATGGTCCTGATCGACGAGCTTACGTCCCGAAGTTTACCGTACCTCGACGACTGGGCTGCGGTCAAAGCGGCCGCCACGCGCAGCCCGGTGCACCGGTCCGACTTTTCAAGAATTGCGCTGGCGCTGGCTGAGGACGTCACGGACGGCGCGCTGCTGGGCGGCCGCGAGACGACCACGGCAGAGTACCTGCGTGTGGGGCTGGCGTTGGATATGGTGCTGGACGCGGAGGATCCAAGGGACGACAAGGTGGTAAGGCGGGTCAGGGACTTGCTTGTGCTGGAGTGGGCGAGGAGTAGAGTCGAGATGCTGAGGGAAAGGGCGAGGAATGTGATCGAAAGGTTGCGAGGCAAGGGTGGTAGGCTTGGGAAGAGTCTGGATGAAATCATGGATGGGCTGGGGGTTGGGAGGGGCTTGAGGCATTGAAGGCCCGGGTGACGGCGACTGAGCAGTGAGGGGTTGGACTTTTGAAGAAGGAGGAGCAGGCTGGCTTGAAGGCACGGGTTCAGGGGAGTATTAGGAAGGGGCAGCTGATTGAGAGAGCGATCGCAGGCATGAGCTCGAGTCTAAGTGAGGTTCTTAGTTCCTTGGAAAATCTGCAGCCTAACCCATCTATGAGCCTATCAATCCAATCCGATTTCTCACACTTGCAGGGGACAGACTCGCTAGAGACTCGCCAAAGCATCAGCGACAACCTCTTGGAGCGTATGCCCCTTCAGCCCAAGCCTGTCATTAAACAACTCTCCCTCCTTTTCAAGATCACCCCCATACCGCCCGGTCACAAACCCGGCCTCAATAAGACCATACGCAGCCGCAACGTCCCCGCCCGCATACGCCGCCTGCAGCTCGGGGATCTTCTTATAGCTGTTCACCCGCTCAACCACAAACTTGTTCCCGGTCTGCCTCTCAATCTCCGCCAACAACTCCTTCTGCGTGACGACCATCTCACTAATCATCACATTCGTATTCTTCGTCTCCTCAGGGATCTTAACCAACGCATTCACCACCGCCAACGCCGTATTCTCCTCAGTCGTAACACTAAACCTCCCCTCGCCCTCATCCCACATCTCAAACTTCTTGTCTCGGACCCGCATACCCAGGAAATTATTCCGCATCGACCACCCAATCCACATACCACAGCTGATGCTGGTCCACTCAATCAGCCCCTTGTCTGCCGCCTCGCGGAGATGGGCTTGCACGGCACCCTTGGCGCCAAAGACCGGCGGGCAAAGAGATTGTGCGTCGGCGCGCATGTTGTTGAGGCCGTATTCGCTGGGGAGGTAGCGGCGGACTCCGGCGGAGATGGCGGCGGAGATGAAACGGAGTTGGTCGCGCGTGGAAAGGGTCGTGAGGCAGCTGATGATGGCGTCCTGGCCGGTGAAGGCGGGGATGAGCGAGGCGGTGGGGTAGGTGTCTGGGACGGTTATGGTGGTGACATTGGGGGGGTTGGTAGAGGAGGAGGAGGATTCGCGGCGGAGGATGGTGACAGAGAGGGTTGGTTCGGCGAGAAGAGCGCGGAGGATTACCGAGCCGATTGAGCCGGTTGCGCCGATTAGGAGGACTTTGCGGAAGGGGGACTCGGAGGGCATCTTGGTGGTTCAGTCTCGTTGCTCTGAATTAGAGTGAGTGAGGTGGGTATTGCTGAGTTGGCGCTTGAATAGTTCAAGTTGAGGTTTGGGGCGTAAGTGTTGGACGGAGCCTGAGTGTTTGGCTGACGGTCAGGGGAAAATGGGGAATTGGATCTGATGTTGTATAGAACTCATGAATGAGACTGGCGCTTGGAAGCATATTTATACATCGTCTAAGTTTCGAGATACCTCATTATCAAACTTGTATCGTATCATATAGTAGTAGAGTGGTACTTTCAGTCATTTGATGGACGGTGAGAGAAATGTACACAAATCAGGTGTTGAGTAATCAGGGCCCATATAACGGATTAATATGTTCAGTAAACAAGAATGTGGAACTCGGATGCAGCATTCTAGGATCCTAGGTGCATACATGGTAGTACTCTGTCTGAGACACATGAGTAAGCGCATGTAGGGTGAGTAAGTGTTGTGGATACGTACTAATGAGGTAATCAACACATAGAGCAGCGGGCTATACATTTTCCACACAGGAGATCTTCTCTTTACGTATTCGGGTTGGCATCTGAAGCAGGACATTGATGGAATATACTAGCAGCTCGCTCACTCTTGAGATTGACCCTTCCTATTACTAGCACTTTAAGCATTTGTGTCGATGCTTATCTGGGCAAGGGGTAATGGTTGACGAATGACAGCGGTCCGAACAAGAAGAGGGATCATCATCTAGATTTGAGCTTATAAGCTGAGAACTAGGTCCGTTGAGGGACTGCTAGCATTGGCTCTAGCTAAGTACTAGGCTAGGAAGAGCAAAGACAGGTGGAAATGAAAACCAATGCGCATAAGCCAAACAAGAGGTCCTCGTGTACCCAGTGAGCTGCTGCCTCCTGCTCTGGTAGCCGCTGTGGAGCCGTGAGAACCACCAGATCTAGGCGTTGGGGTCAGGAATCAGCGTCAGCTTCTTCGAGGTCCAGACCTCATTCTTGGCGGGTGGAACCGGCAGCGACATGTATGCGGCATACAGAACATGATCCTCGCTTTCCTGAAAGATGACCATCGGGCGTCCTGAGTGAGCCGTGGCGTCAAGCAAAGCATGATTATCTATCGGGACTCGGTGGTCATTGACATGGAGTGCCCCGGGATACCACGTCAAGATGGTAGTGCGAGGGTCGATCGTGCAGCACGTCTCGCACAAGAAAAATCGGTCGGCTTTTTTTGGGTCGGCTTTTTTCTCCTCCTTCTTGATATAATAAATGCGGATCTGTCCGGGTTGGTAGGAAACGTCAGCTAGATCGTCATTCCTCGTAGCGGAAATGGTGAATAGACAAATACAGGAAGATTCGTTTTGGGGGGCGAGGGGCAAGACGGATATACAGCTGATAAAATTGGAGATAAAGGAATGATACTAGTACAAGAGAGGTACAGGTGAGCTCACTTGTTTGCCGTTATCGTAAGTAGTAGCGCCAATGAACCTGGAAGCAGTCTTGATGGCTTGACCGCCCTCAGTGATAATCCCGGATGTTGCTGGCTGTTTGTAGACGGTGGTCTCCCCTCCACCCTCGTAGCAGGCAATGTGGTAGTTCTTGTCCACAAAGAAGATGAATTTGCGGGTTGACTCAGGCTTGTCATCCTTGCCGTGGATCTCGACGGCACAAATACACTGCGAGGGAACCCGTTCCATGCTGGAAAAGGGGGCAGGCAGGGCTGCTAAGTGGTCGTAGTTGAACTGGAAGTAGCTGGATAGGAAGGATACGGGAGGTGGAGATGAACTGGAAGTGTATGTCCGCCAGCTCACAGGAAGAAGAGGAGATGACTGGAGGTCCCTTATGTATCCGAACGGGCAACTCAATGCCCGCGGAGTCGGTGCATCTGCCGTGCTTTTGCACCCACAGCTCACCGGATGAGAAAGTGCATATGGTTCAAGTTCAAGCAGTGAGTTTCTGAGCGCGTCAAGCGGTTGGACTCCAAGATTGGAGAATAGACATGTGGAGTATGCCGGCATAGTGCTGGCGAAACGTGGCGCCCCTGATGCACTCACCACATGGGGATAACAAAACCCATCACTCTTTGGCATTTTGAGAGACTGAGTGTTCTAGACTTCTCAAAATTAGCATTATTGTCAAACCATTGGATGGTCCCGCGGGTAGGTATGCATCCGCACACGTACTAGTAGAGGCATGTCAACAGAGCCTGCAGGGTGTTTTAGCAGGCGAGTGGCTCGAGCCGTTGCGCCTTCGCAGGTAATCTGAGTAGCGACATCTATGTCTAGATTGTGTCAATATCCCAGCCCTATCACTAGAACCAATGATGATGTTTTATAGTGATATCTGCGGCTGCATGTGATTCGAAGAGCATATGCATCCGAAAATTGCCTCGTGGGCGTTGTCTAGACCATTGGACCGAGAACCAGTCGCCTATGACGACCAATTCAGGCCGGGTGGCGTCAACAAACGGCAAAGACACATACACAGAAAGAGAGAAAGACTGGATTTAGATATGAGGCCGGGCAGTCCATCCCGCACCGAACGCCGTGGCCTCGCAGGATGGGAATGTGCATTGCCAGTCCATATCCTCGCACAGCAATTCTAGTGGTGAGTGACACCCCGACGGCAGGCATAGAGGCGGTCTCAACTTACCGCCACAATCTTGATCCTTGACAGCAGTGATACGGTCTCGGGAAGGGAAGTTCTGGTACGGGGGTGAGGGAAGGGCAAAAGACACACCGCGATGCAAGTTCGGTTTATCATGGCCTTAATCTTTCTCATCCATTATGCCAAAGAAAACGACATTTCTGTAACTGATCCACGGCTCGGGACAGGTGCAAAGACCCAACAAAGACGAAACCACAACCATGCGCTCTCTACTAGCCAGCCGGTCAGCCTACTCAAGATAGAGACAACTAGGTAGTCAAGCCAACCGGAAGCCCGCCCTTCCAAACCTAACAAGAGGTGGTGGCTGCAGTAACTCCAGCCCCGGCACCGTGACCGGGCTCCGTTCGGCCTTGACCCGGAGCCTCTCGCCTAGAGACCACGAGCATGGGTGTGTAGGAGGCCTCTACTTTCACCCCGAACAACCACTGGCCCAGCCAAACTCAGAGTATTGCACGCTCCTTGTCACAGAAAACGCGGCTATTTGGCTAGAACCCCTGGGTCAATAGTGTGGCGCTGGGGTCTCTGAGTTGCAGCAGTCCCCTTGGGCGGGCTGAGTGTGACCAGGAAGGCCATAGCGGGCCTAGAACGTAAGAAACCCAAAGCATGTAAGAGGGGGTTCGGGAGCTACTGTATGAAAGCACTGTTGACTAGGGAAATAGGTAGTATTTGTACATTACCCCTGATAATCTGGTCACCATGGCAACGCTCACACCACCTAACGAGGTGAGCAATAATGATACCAGTAGGTAGGTGGGTATGAATTATTGTGGAGAGAAGAAGGAGTAGAGTACATCTAGACCTAAAATGGATGGGAGAGCGAGGTTCTTACCGGTACTATTCTTCACACCGTTCTCCCAGCCGGTACCCCTGGGCCGGACTCCCAAGACATTATTGAGTCGGTATTCGATAGAGGAAGTCATGACTCCTTCGATCTGTTTCAGCTCTTCTCCCCAGACTATTGCACCCCTACAGCATCAAGCTTTGCCATAGCCTTCTTGATCTCGTCTCTTACTGACCAGCCGTAGAGCTCAGCGTTCACATCTCCGATTAACATTTTCCCTAGGAGCTATCCGTCAGTTCATGTTGACAGCTCAACCAGTCAACTCTTAAGAACAAAAGCTATGATACTTACCGATAGAAGAGACATGATTCAGCAGCCAGAGAAAGCAGTACATGCTGTACTCCTCAACCACGCTCATCTTCCTCTTCCCACGGTCCAGCTTCCTCCCTCGCTCGGCAATCTTCGCGACACGAGGTTGCCGTATTTCATAGAACATCTTCAGCGTCTGAGCAACCGCGTCTCTCTCCTTGCCCACCCTCAGACCATCATCCAATCCTCCGTCGCCCCCTGACGAGTCATCACCATATGCCCTCCTCAGCATCTCAGCAAGCAGCAACGACAGCGTCTGTGCATCTTCCAGCGCCTGGGATGCACCTTGGCCCGTAGTAGGGCTCAGGGCATGCGCTGCGTCACCAACCAAGACAATGCCCTTCTCTCCCCAATGAGGCAGGTCCGGAAGCACCCAGGTCGGGTAGATACTGTCCACTTCGGCCTTGGAAACGATGTCCCGTATCACCGGGTCCGCCCAGTCCCCGTGGCGTTCTCGCATGCTTGCCTTGATCTCGTCAAGGTTGAGGTCCGTTTTTGAGGGGAGTGAGTCCGTTTCAAACGTTGACCACCACAAGAGTGCGTTGGCTGACGCGGGCGATGCGCTCGCATATCCAAAGAACCCCGTCCGGCCAAAGGTGAAGACCATGGCTTTGTTGTCTGCCACGCGAGGAGGCAGGGGGGCGTTCATGACCCCTCCTATACCGGACGCGCCTCTGCAACGTGAGCGAGTCAGCCTGATCCCCACCACCCCAAGAGAAGGAATTGTAAGAGACTCACGTATACACCGGACTCAACTCCCCCGCCGAGTCCCCAAACAGCGCTTGTCTAACGGTACTCTTGACTCCATCCGCCCCAATAAGCAGATCACACTCCTCCTCCCCGCCATCCTCAAAAACCACCCGCCACCTCCCCCCATCCCCCTCCCTCACTCCGGATAGCTTCCTATACCGCATCACCCCAGCCGGTACAGCACCCATCAAACACGCCCAGAGACCATGCCTCGTTGAGCTGACGCAAACCTCACTTTCCCCCCCTTCCAACTTCACAGACCCCTCGTCACTAGTCTTAACCATCCCCAACCTCCACCCATTCTGGCCCATAAAAATGAAATGCTCGCACGGAAACCCCTGCGCAGCCACAGCGGCGTGGATCGCCGGGTCCAGATCCCGCAGCACACGCATCCCGTTGGGCGATACCCCCAAACCGCCGCCCACAATGGCAGTTGAAGTAGACAGGGTCTCAAAGGAGTGTGCTGCGTCAGTGGGGATGCGGGTGTTGTTGGCACGGGGCTTGTGGGATTCGTAGATGTGGATGATGTGTGCTGGGCCGCCGGAGGGCGGGGCGGGCAGGTGCTTGCGCAGGTAGAGGTAGGTGGCGAGGCCGGAGATGCCGCCGCCGATGATGATGATTTTCATTGTGGGGTTTGTTTGTTGTATGGTGAAAGAGACTGACAGTATGCAGTGGCTGAGCTGCCTGTGTTTGGTCAGAGGAAGTAGCTGTTGTTAGTGGTATGTACTGGATTTCTATCCGATATGGTCGGGACTCGGAATTCGGGAGATGGCGAGTTCAAAGTTTGGATACCCTGGTGTTGTTAAGTAAGGGTGCGGATGGTGATATGTGATGCTTAAAGTGGAAGCAGACGCGTCAGCGTATTCGCATGCCCTAGGTTTAGCTAAGAGGTTATTCCTGTTTCGTCAACCTTTTATTGACGATATTGACGGCCACCGTAAGCAAGCAGGCCTAATTAGCCCGTGCCTGGGGTGCCAAGTCCCTGACTCACTCCCAGAATCCAGCAAATTTCGCTTCATCTCCTTGAATTAGCGTCAGAAAGCACAAAAATGATCACGGTTTTCCGCTCTTCTTCGCATTGGATGCGCCTGAACGTAGGTAGTACTACTTACCACCTAGTAAGCTCTCCCAGAACTTCCATGACGGCGACGCAGTTCAATATTGGTCCCCTTGTAGGCTCTTGGAGGGGTTGATGTATTTCCCATCGGGCTCTTATGAGAGACAAGCTTTTTGTTTGTGCACAAATTCTTCGGCTTGCTTTATTCTGTTTTGGTTTCGATTGAACTCTTGGAAGTTGGGAACTTGAGGCATTATACAATGTTGAACTCCTGTAAATTCACACTGCGATCACCCTTCCACGCTTCCCCGGACCTAAGGCCGATAACGTGGCACATTGAGACAAGGGTATAGCGGTCGCTCCCGTCGGCGGCCTTTCGCAAGATCACAGGCATGGAGCACGACCCGATCACCGTTACAACATCACCTTGCTGCACGCCCCGTAACCCATACCCTATGTACCCGGTCTCAGTGTGAAAGGGAACCGTCAAGTCGCTCTGAACAAAGGGAAATTGCCCCAATCTCTGGGAGAGAACCTGTGGATCATAGGCAGCACTCGCGGCTCGGATGACATCTTCTGTCCGAGGAGATTCAGTGCGTAGCGGGTCGAGAACGCTAGAGAGGGTGTCCTTGACTTTGCATTCGTCGACAGGATCCCGATCGAGCCACAGCTGTGCCATGTCTTGCCCGACCGAGGGGTCCGACGAGATCAGAGAATCGACCAACATGGGAAGCGTTTCTGGCCTAATAACCGAGTGGGGTGCGGTCGAAAACATGCCAAACCGCGTGAAAATGTCATCGCCTATCAAGCGTAGCACAGCTTGCAACAGGGGAGTTCCCGTCCGGTAGAGGAGCTGGCCGCCTGGCTCAGTCAACGTCTCACTCAGAATCGTCCGAGCATTGCGACGGAGAAGAAACTGAGCAACGCCGGCGGTGCGAGAGCGCGTCCACTCATTGTTGGGAGGAAAAGTAGCCTCGGGCCCAGACTCTGCTGGCATCACGTCGCTGACCACGTCGACGGTTACGCCCCAGAGTCGAAGAAGATTGCCGTTGATGGTGACCTGCTTGGCGGTGGATGGCGCGTTCAGGTTTGCGGAAGCTCCCAGACGGAACGGATGGAAGTACCGGGGAGAAGTGTAGTTGGGAACCCACGAGGGCAAGCCGAACTTTGAGTCCAGCTGGCCGTTGACGACGAAGCCAAAAATGAAGTAGAGATCGTCAGACTTGGAAACGATGTCCGAGGCAAATCTCGTGTATACCGTGGCGACAGAAACTGCATAGTCGACCTCGATACCAATGTCAATGATGCCGGCGAGGCCGTAAAGCTTGTCTCTCGGGTCGTAGCAGCCCCTTGCCACGGTCCGAGCGACAGCGGCATTGCGCAACTTATCCTCCGTCAAGTTTCTGGCTCGCAGGTCTTGGCGAGTCTGCGAAACATCGGTGGTCCAGTAGGCAGTCACGTCAAAGTATAGCTCCGAGATAAAGTTCCAAACGTCCGTCGACACTCCGTCGGGAGTCTTTCCCCGCCGGATTAGGGTCTCTCTGGGTTCGGTGTGGACCCAATGCAAGATTTCCTCCAGGTCCTGAAAGTAGCATGTGCAGGCACCAGCAATCAGTCTTGCCGCCGGCGCGAGAACGACTTCCTGGAACGTCCAGAGACGCGTCCAGTAGACTCTGTCGTATAGAACCGGCGTCCGCAGGAGGGGTATGTTGTTGAGACGGCTAATCAGAACGGAGTAGACAGGGTCCTTGAGCGGCGTCAGCGGTGGATCTTCACCCAGCATATCCGGGTCCTTCAGATCCTGAGCGAGGGCGTTGATGAGGTGGAATGTTGCAGCGTCCAACGCGTCTGCTTCGGGGCCGAGAAAACAGAGTGCCTCCCAGGCACAGGTATAAATCATGCCCATGAAGCGGACCTGGGCGTTGCGCTCGGGGATATCGCACTGGTTGATGCAAATGGCATCGACCCAGATGGGGTAGCTGGCCAATTCGGAGGTTGAATACCATTGAAGGGCGGCGACGAGGTTAGCGGTGGCCTGAAATGGGAGTCCATTGACCTCGATGGTCTCTGTGATGGTTGCATCTCCCCATACGTAAGACAGGGCAAAGTAGCCATTCGTAGCGGCATCCTCGAAAGGGACTGCCCGGAGCCGACAGCTGATCTTGAACTTTCCCGTCGATTGCTCGAGGGTTATCAAGCGGATGCTGTGGGGTTCCTTATCCGTCGATGCCGGAAGGGAAAGTGCGCTGTAAAGCTCAGCGGCGATGCGAAAGTTGGGACTGTTTTCCATGATAAATTATGAGGACTCTAAATGTGCCCGGTGATGCCTGCCTGTGTGCAACAGTTGTTGAGTCACTCAGTCGGGTAGGACTCGAGCTGGGGAAAGGGCTACGCTGCTACTTGGGGGCCAAATCCATCAGGGTTAGGGGTATGGTGCGTTGTGCCAAAAGGGGTCACTGTTCGTGTTCAAGAAACAAACCGGTGATTTTCCGTGACAGTGACCTGCTCGATAGCACGTGCCGGTTGCTTTGCCTGCGCTATATCAAGTTCCATGGCTGCAGGTGAGGTTACCTACGGCTACCGTAGGTATCGCACCTAGGCACAATATGTACAAGTACGTTCACACCTTGGGGATTGAACTTATTTCGCGGAGGGAGGAAGGAGGATTGAGGTTGTTCTCGGAAAATTAGGTCATGGTTGGTCTGAAATCTGCCTTGAGTTTGTACCTACGTCGGAATAGGCTAGACGGTGCGGCTGAAATGCAAAGACGGAACTTGAAGGGAAGCGTCGCTGGTGTCACGGGGTTCAGCCGGTGCTGCCTTCCACCTCCAGTTTACCTACTGTACCTCCCGACAGTACTGTGCCTTCCTTACTTCGCATCGATCTCCTTGCAAAGTGACTTGAACCACTCACTCATTTTTAACAAAACAGAATGAAATCATCCGGGTTTTCCAGTTGCATTCCAAAGACGATAGCCGAGACCATGGAGAATGCAAGCAAGCCAAACTCCTGGAGAAACCCTCGGACCGACCCTAAAGTCCTCTTCGGGCCCTTCGTCAACTCTCCCGCAACGCAGATGTTTCTAGAGTCATTCAAGACGGGTTTCGTTCGGTGGTGTGTTTCCGCGCTTATAGACCGCTTCCTCACAACCCCTTACAAGCTCGAAGCTGTCTTGGTTCTTTTCTACGGCAAGCTGTTTGGCCGAGACAAAAACCTCACGATATCCCAGTCATTTTTAACTATTGCTCAAGCCTCGTTCATTTTTATTCCATGGGTCTGGCTTTTCGACTTCTCCCAAGGGCGGGAGGCCCGCGATTACTGCACGGTGTTGTCTCTGATCTTTGGGGGTGTTCATCGGCCCATTGTCAGCTACATGGCCTTCCGGAACACGGACGAGGAAAATCTTGGTGATTTCGTGAAGGGAGTCGTACCTACCGCATCCTTCATCGCCATCGACATTGTGTTTCTGGTTCTGCGAGCAGTCTGGCGCCATTTCAGGTTCATGTTCGGTTTCATTACCGCAGGGACTGTGATCTGGTGGTCATTAGGGGCCGTTTCCGGTGTTCTACCGGCGTTTGATCCTCGACAGATTGTGAGGCGTGGGATATGGGGCCTTTCATCTGGAGCAGCAAGATTGGGTTTCCGAATTTACGATATAGTGGTCGGCGGTACGCGAAACGCCAACAGCGCCATCGAGGCCTGGGAGATGCGGCGGGCAGCTTCGAAAATGTCAGCTCTGCCCGAGTATGCTTATTCACCTCTGGATGCGGCAAATCATGAGTTCCGCATCTTGCGACTACGGCGCAGGACGTTGCGAGCTGAGCTGGTTTGCGACTTCATCCAAGTACCCGTGGATGAAGCTCCACCGTTTGAGGCCATCTCATACGCCTGGGGCGGAGAACAGTTGACTGAAGCCATCATGGTAGACGGCAAACGGCTTACCGTTACCCCGACGGTGCTAAAACTACTATGGTATAGGCGATCTTTCTTCAGCGAGGCCTATCTCTGGATTGACGCCCTTTGTATTGATCAGCGCAACCAGGTCGAGAAGGAGGACCAGATCCCACTCATGCGAGATATCTACAAGAGAGCGTCCCGTACCCTTGTCTGGTTGGCCCATCCATGTGACGCGCCCCGTGCTCACAAAGCACGGGGCCTTTCCATGAATATTATCTCTTTGGGGACAAGAATGGAGTCAGGCGCCTTGTCGGCTGATCAGGTTCTCTACATGCTCAGCAGCGATTCCGGCATGCCAACGCTGGCGTCCCTGCTTTCCCGGACCTTCTTTGAGAGGCTATGGGTGGTACAGGAGATTGCCCTGGCCAAAAAGGTGCATGTCCTGTACGGGGACATTACGGTGGAGTGGGACAACCTTGCCACCGTCGCCAAATTTTTGGGTGACCCGCGGCTGATGGGCAGCCTGAGAGGTGGTGACGGCAGCCTGAAAGGGGTTGACGAGTGGCCATTGCGTATGGAGGAAATGATGAGGGCTATACGGAACGTCGCAAACATTGTCAGCATCAACATGCTGCGCCGGGCTCAGGTTTACGACATGCTGCTGCTGAGCCTCAGCCAGGCCATGGCTTACGCCCTGTCAAATTTCCGGACAACAATACCACACGACAGGATCTTCGGTGCTCTCAGCCTCGTGTCGGATGGCGCTGTCTTGGTTGGCCGCCCAAACTATGAAGAACCTGTACGCGACCTATACACTCGTGTCGCCCGACGAATTATCGACTGCGACTCATCGTTTTCTGTTCTTGAGCTTGCCGGAACCGGGTACGGGAAGCGCATTGATGGACTTCCTTCCTGGGTTCCAGACTTGACCAGGGGGAATCAAGGAAAGCGTGTCTCGTTGTCAGCCTCGTCCTTCTTCAGGAATCGCCGCGTTTCCCCCAACTCTGTACCAGCCGACTCGTCCTTGGATTACAACGGCAGCTTCACGCTCGATATGGAATTACGGATTGAGGGCATCGTATTTGACGCGATAAGCCATATTCAGGATGCAACTTGCATGTCACTAGCGCTATACAGCGACTTTGGACTCAGCGATGATACCGCAGACGACTTCATCGACCAGCTCTGCAACTGGTATGAGGAAGCACGAGCTCTTGCATCAAACGACAGCAAGACTCGCAGTCTCTACGGATCTAGACTGCAAGCAGAGTTCTTCAACGCTCTCATGAGCTGTGCGGCATACAGTAACTCAGTCGGCAGTGGACTGACGGTTGACTTGCTCGAAAATGCTCTACAGGCAGCTAAACAGTCATACCAGGACCCGTCGTTCAACTACAGTCTTCACTTAAAGAAGCTCCAAAGCGAGAGGGGCCTCAGTGAGGCAGAAGTGCACGCTTTGCTGTCGGGCTTTAACCAGGTCTTGTCCGCAATGGGCGAATCCGCTGGAGGCAAGCGGTTCGCGACTCTAGCATCAGGACGGATGGCTCTGGTGCCCCCGGGATCACGACCTGGCGATACCATCTGTTACATCCGGGATACGTCTGTTCCGTTTGTGATCAGACCGGCTGCAGGCAAGGGTTATTATGAGCTTGTTGGAAGTTGCTATGTGCATGGAGTCGAAGATGAATGTACGAAGGATGAGGGCTGGGAGGGTATGACTCTTGTTTGAGCTTACTAGGGACGGACCGATCAAAGGCACTGCAATTGCCTTAGTTTGTGGAGATAGAGAGGTACCCTGGCTGTCAGGAGTAGGAGTACCTGTCAGGATATGAGACATATGGCGGAGATAGTCCCATACATAGTATAACCAAAGTACTATAGAACTCTCATGGAAATTCAAGACGCTCAAAGAGTCAAGAGGATTCACCCTGGCCGACCCCATGATCCGCATCAATGATGAGCTCGATGCGACATCTCAGCTATCAATCTGCTGTGACACAACTCACACAGAAAGGGCAGTTCAGTCCTCGGCCTACTGGACGGATTCCTCACGCACCTTCATTTGGCGCCTCATGCCCAACATTATCCCTGGATCTCACCACTCAGAACCGGCATGCCATTGAGGGGCTCACGCAGAGCATATCGAGTACCTCACACAATGGATGAGCGTTATCTCTTCCACCTTCGCAAGCGAAACAGCTGGGTCCGAATCACCAGACTACGCCATTATGGTTAAGATTCAGGGGCGAGACCACAAGCCATTACTCACAGAGTCGATTTAGAGTATAGTACTTGGAGGACTAGGGATTCATATGACTGTGTTTATCTTACATGTCTTCAGACCGTCTCTCAGATGATCCTTGAGGTAGCTACTCAAGGCTGAATACAACAGTCTTCGTAGGTACCCCAGAACCTTGTTCTTCATCAGCAACTGCCACAAATGCTTCGCCCCGCAACTGGACGATCTCGGCTCCAAAGATGATAACCATCCTGATTAGTAAGGTAGGCGCTGTAAAAGTTTGTGATTCCCACGGGTAATCACACTGTTACCAGCCTCGCAGGGACCTTGGATCGTTAAGGGGATGAGCTTGGAAACGGGTTGGGGTACCTAGGTATCTACCCAGACACCATGATGGAATCACCTGTAAGTACTACTTACTAGTAGTTGATGTAAAAAGGAAAATAAATAAAGAAATTGTTCAAGTTGGATAGGCATCAACCTGGAAGGCAGCTCGAGTCAAGTACAAGAAGCTGTATGCACCTTGCCCAGGATCGTGTCAGATACCTAACGTAGTAAACACCCACGCCCTCTGTGGACGAAGGTCCCGGCCCGGCTTGATTCACAAATAGAATCCATCAAGACCAAGATGGAGTTACCCAGGTCAGATCAAACTACCCAAGGTATATAGATCAGGTCCACCTTCCTACTTTCACCCCCCACTGGGTAGAGTGAAGTGGCAAAATGGTACCGGAAAGCACTCCCCAACCCCGCCGTCCCCCTAATGATCCCTCAGCTTCCCAGTTCGATTCGTCCTAGAAGCCAAGCTTGGTGTGTCAACAGCATCAACATCACCTGCAACAGCTCCAGCTCCAGCAACATAGCATCAACCAAGATCTCTGCCACGGGCGAACGGCCCTCAAAATCTCGCCAGAGAGGGTGACTGGTTCATGGCCCAGCTGGGGTAGCTGGGTGTCGATCGTCACCGTACACTTCGTCAGATCGGAATGTCGGACCAGGTCAGACTCCTGGTTGTCCTGGCAATGGCGATGCAGCATCAAGCGCGAGCTTGAACTCAAGTTCGAGGAAGAAACTCAGGCTGTGATCGAGCTCGGAGAAGACGTTACCAAACCCGAGGGAAATGTTGTCATCAAGCTCCTCGCCAGAGAGGGTGACTGGTTCTGGGTGCTGAAGAGAGTGTCTTGTCGTGATCGCTCCAGGACGAACTGGGAGCCCTTCCCACTTCTCCAAAAGGATTTGGGTGCCGTCGAACTTGGCGAGGAGTACAATCTTGATCTGGTGGTTCGACATGGAAAACCACCGTCGCGTATCTAGAGGGAATTCCTACAGTGTCTCAGACACTCCTGCCTCGATCACAAGTGTCGGCTGCTACCTTGAAATACAAAGTCTGGAACTCCTCCAGTCGGCTTCACCACCATATTGTGTATCTCGTACCGAAGAGCTTTCAGTTAAGACGAGTTTGCATTGAGAGATGCCTGTTTTCAGGCCCTGAAATTTGTGGGAGGTGGCTCTTGCCCTTGGCCGCTTTGTTGACATGGCATGCGGAACACTCCTTCCATTTCTGCCTCGATGCCTACATTATGTACCTCAGCACACTTTTTTTTTGCGAAATTGTGAAATCTTGTGAAAGCCCAGAATTTAGTAATGGCCGGCTGTTCAAACTCTGAACGTGAAATTGAACTGTTATCATCCCACTCCATGGAGATGCCGCGTGTTTTCAGTTCTTTGCCTTCACCTCGCTGGTTTGTTACGTATAACAGTTTTCAGTATTAGAAGTTTCTCTGGAAAAGTCTTGGGCAATGGAATAACACATTACCAACATCGAACATCATTTCTGTTCTTCTACAGCTTGGAATCGTTGCCTTGTTGCTCACTGTACCGGTGATTGGTGAGTAAACTCCTTGCATTCCAGTCTCGATCTCCCTAACAAGGAGGTTCAAGGTCTGAGAGTCCCACTCATTTCGAAGAGAGTCCGACTCATTTTGAAGAGAGTCGAGCGCCAACCTCCTATTTTTCTCTTAGTTAACCACATTCTGTCACGCCCGTCGTTTCATGGCGAAGCGACTCGATTTCGCTCGACTCTCCGCAGTCGCTCAATGTCGCCCAGAATCGTCGCCTTCTCGACATCCCTCATCGCCCGGTCATAACAACAACTATCAAATCTATCACCAAAAGTGGCTGGAAATGATGGATCAGAGTGTAGCAACTCCATCTCATGTGCGGAATGCGCTGTTGACTGAAAATGGCCCGCTCACGCCTCCAAATACTGCGACCGCCCGCCCACCGCCACTCGGAGCAGGCGCGGGAGATGCTCGAATTTCGATTTCCACTTTGAGGAGGGTTAGCAGTGGCCGTGGCGATCTCTCAGTATGTCGCTGGACTTCACTGGATATGCGATTTTGGGCCGTGCTAATCGCTTGCTGTAGTCACAAGAACCTTGCGACCAGCCCGAGAACGCGCCTCATGTTTACATGAGCGAGTCTAGCGATTCCGAACAGACCATTGTCCTGCCGGCCAAGAAGAGAAAAGAGCAGCAAATGACTGCTGATTTTAGAAGCAACACCGAGAATGGAGATGGCGGCAGAGCCAACGGCGCGATGTTTACGCTCGCAGGCGTGGAGGATCCGTTTGGCCCCGACAATGTGGTCAGCTTTTCGCGTCCAGTCGGCCAGCCTTTTTCACCCAGAGATGCCTCTGACACTCACCTCCAGCTTGCTGGTCCGAAAAGACCTGCATCTATGATCGCTGACGGCTTGGCTGAGCGCCAGCAGGGTGGGAACAAACAAGTCGCTGGCCCATCAGCGAATGCGATCCAGCCTGCCACTTCCAAGAAGGCCAAAAAGGGAGGTTGTATCTACATGCCAAGCCCAACCTCTCAACATCCTCACACAGCTCGGCCTGGAGACCTGCAAGGCTTCCTGCCGTCCCAAATGGTGAACGGCTCTTCGCCACTTCCTGCAAATAACAAGTTCGCATCCAGACCCGGACAAGACTCAGGCTCGCCGAACAAGCGACGAGAGCAAGCTCCCGACCAAAAGAACTCCTTTCCAAACAAACATCATGTGGTGAGTCGGATCTTTCATCGCATCCTTGGAAGTTCCTAGGGTTTTGGCTCGGACGTGTCGCCGCGGCGTCGCTCCCCCAAAGGACACAGTCTCGAAGTCATACTAACGTTTCTTTCGTCACAGAGAAATCCTGAGCAAAACCTTCGCTCACCGGCGGATCTGGAGGACTCGGAAGAGCACTCAGCAGTTACGGACAAGGCCCGCGAGGCAATCCAGCGACGAGCAAAACAGGGCACCCTCTTCGCCACCATGCTGGCGCGTTCAAACGCATACACCACCATGCTCAAAGAAGCCGATGTCGACACATCCCACCACCTGAAACCCCCGAAATCCCCGTTCCGCACGACCAACGACCCCTTCATGGGCGCCCCAGACCCTTACATCCGTCCCGGAGGAGGCGTCGACTATATGAATACTGCGAAGAAATGCAGCCCGATCAAGGATATCTATGTTCCCCCCGCGCTTCCTGCGACGACCTACACTGGCTTTAGGTTTGGGGATCTGATGCCTAGCGCCTCGTCTGAGGCGATGAACGCCGGGCTTCGGGAGCGGAACCCCCACCTTCGCTGGGTTAATAGGGGCAGAGAGCGATATCTTGTTGATACTACCCCGTATCGGTGGCTCGGTACGGTGAAGGACACGGATTCTTCTAGGTGGGGTACGGATGACTCTGCGGAGTCTGGTGAGGCGGGCGGCGAGCCTGGTGACAGACACGACTTCGATGGCGACGTTGCTGAGGTTGTGGGTGGTGTTGATGATGGAGAGGGAGAGGGTCAGAGTGGCGGTGATGGCCATGACGGTGTCACTGTTGAGGCTTAGATGGCAGCTCAAGTGAGGGCGGTGGTGTCATCGTTTAGCGGAGCTGAATATGTTGGTTGTAAGCACGGCGGGTGATGCTGGGAACGTCTTGGAGGAAACGAGCGGAACTGTCATGTTGTGGATACCAGGGGCAGCGGAATTCAGGTTCTTGGACCTCGTACATCTAGCGTCATTCACCCATTCTTCTTGTTCAGAACAGGAGTTTGGCAGCGGACTCGGGAGTTTGGTCAGCGATACCCAGGACAGCGATTGGCTTTGATAGTGTCAGAACCAGCGCAGATGAACAAGAGAAAAGTATATCAAGACCATGGAACATCTACTGATAGTGATAGTGATCCTGAGCCAGGCCGGAACAAATCGGGATTAATCGGGTATGTATATTGAGCAGCATCGGGGCGGCGAAGCCAAGGTGTGGTCTGCCGAGCCAAGGTCACGGACCATGGGTTTCCGGGCCGGAACCACAGAAACCGGATGGCGCCCTGGCCGGAAAATATCAAGACAATAACATCTCATCATGGCGATTTTGCTCGCGATCTGGAGATTACAAACCCCGTACAACTCGGAAATTCCAACGGCCGGGACTGTATGCGAAAGAATTGGTGCGGGAATATTGAGGTTGACTCCTGGATGAGGTTCAGCATGCTGCAACATTTAGTGATCGTCCTAAGTTCGTGGCAAAGGGCGATCTCATTAATGCCGTGTGAGCTTCATGTGGCGCCGAACTCCTTTTGGGCTCTTGGGAGGCCTTTGATCGACGCTGAGTCTCCTAATCCAGGCTTAGGGCCGGCAGTCCGTCCGCCAACTCGAAAGTCGAAACCAAGTTCTGAACGAACAGCGCTTGGAGTCTGGAACGTGGTGAGATCAAGCAGCGTGGATCTGGTGGGGTTGTTAGAGATAAGATAAGAGAATGGGACCCACCCGAATGAAGGTCCGCAACTTCCCGTCGCTGGCGGCTGGACTCGTTCAAGGCAGAACCTAACCAACCGGGTTCTTGTTCCTGGAAGTGCCCTGGGATCACAACGGACGGACATTTTACTCGGACGAGAAAAGTTCGAGCCTCGTGCAAGTCATTTTCCGAAGCTTTGACAGGTGTCTCGATACGCTCCGCAACCTCATAAATGCAATCAGGCACTGATGCAGGACCAGTCCAGCATCTTCACCCCCCTGCTGCTGTCGCCAATGCTGACCCTCCGGCAGTTGGAGTGACACGTCGCACCCACGCCATCCTTGCCGACGAGCCGAAGTCGCACCAAGAAAGGGAGACGCCATGGCCGTTAGACACGGGATTCTTTTTTGACCCTGCAGGCTGCCGCTGCGTTGGCCGTTCCCGTCATCAAGATCAGATGGCAGTTCTCGCCAACAATTGGATGGCAATTCTGGCCGGCCCTGCCAAGAATTGCCCCACCTTGAAATTATGAACGCCCCTTCCATTTGTCGGTTTTTCTCCGTCCTCTTTGTCGAGATGCTTTCCGGTGCAAAACTGCCAAAGCTTAAACTCGTGAATCGATCCAGGACACTCTGGCAAAACCTGCCTGACGGTTTCTAGGACTCTCTCCCTATCTCGCGCGTGTCGGTTCTGCAGTCATTCCCATTTTGGCTGTCCCGTAGATTGAGAGGCTCGATGACATCTCACGCTAAGCGAATTCGTGCATGTGTTTCATCTCTGCCAGCCCTGCAGGCAGTTGGTGGCTTGTGGGGATTCCACATGGCATGCATAATGGTGGGTAGGGGCGGGTGTTCCTTGTTTTTTGACCCCTGGGCCCCTTGCGGCAGAGTCAACCTCCCTCTGCCTTGCTCGCCTTGCACAAGCGCTGGCGGGAGGAGGTACCCGGGAGACTGGGCTTTGCGAATCTGGCGTTAGGTGAGGTGAAGCTCATCCATATCGCGCGATCATATAGCCAGCTTTTTCTGCAGCTTTGGGCTTTTCTCATCGGCCCCGTCGCTACGCTGTCAGCATTCCCAATGGCAAAGCCCACGCTTGAAGCCTGGCTGGGCAGCCATTGAGAATTGAACAACCCCTTGGGACGGTGGGGGTCCGTTTTCTGTCGTTTCTTGCTCGATGGAGTCGATGCAACACTGTCCGAAGGGAATCCCAATCAGATGTCCAGAGGTTTGCTTCCAGACCCCGGTTCGAGTCGGTACCATCAACTCTGAGGTCGAGATCGACCTCTCCGCCTCCGTCCCCGGTCAGGTGTGGCGGCCAATATCGCCGGCATATATGGTGGCCAATATACTCCCGGTTTGTTGTCTTTTCGTGGCCATTTCTCCCGCTCGCTGCGCGTCTGCTTCAAGCATTACATTCTCTACCAAGCCCGGTTCTTGCCTTTCACTTGCATTCCTTGCTTTCAACTTTTCTTCCCGGTTCTCGAGCTTGGCTTCCGAGGGACTGCGGTTCATTCCTTTCTTGATATCTCCAAGCGGGCTTTTTCCGACATTCCTTTTTGAAGCCGGCCAGGGCCGATTCACCACTCTCCTTCGCCAGATCAAAGCCGCGTCTTGTGCGGTGCTTCACTCCTTCTCAGCTTAGCAGTTGCTCGGTTTCACGCTTATCGAAGCAGGCCGAAACCATGCGCGCAAGCACTTTGGCCTTGGGGCCCCTTTTTGCCGGACTCGTCTCGGCTCTTCAACCCCCGGTGTATCCTGGATACCGGCTTATTTGGTCTGACGCCTTTCCTGGAAACGCAGGCGAAAGCCCCAACGGTGGAATATGGAACATTGTCACCGGGTACAACCTCAAACTCCAACATCATGAGAACGGTCATTACTAACTGAGAATCTTCCAGTGTCCATACAAACAATGAAGTCCAGGACTATACGACGTCCAACCAGAACCTGCAAATCTCGGGCGGCGGCACAGTCCAAATAGTCCCGCGCAAATCGCCCTCAGGACAGTGGACCTCTGGGCGCATCGAGTCCAAAGCGAGCTTCACTCCGCAACCGGGCAAAATCACCGTGTTCGAGGCGGTCATTCGCTTCGGTGACAATGCGCAGAGCAACAAGCAGGGCATCTGGCCCGCTTTCTGGCTGCTCGGCGACAGCATCCGGCACGGCGTCCCCTGGCCGCAGTGCGGCGAGATCGACATCATGGAGACGGTCAACGGTGCGCCAACCGCCTACGGCACCGTCCACTGCGGCGTCAGCCAGGGCGGGCCATGTAACGAGCCCATCGGCCGCGGCGGCACTGTCGGCCTGCCGGATAATGGATGGCACACGTGGACGCTGCAGATTGATCTCGAGGCTGGCCGGGGCAACTGGCAAAATGAGGTTATCAGGTGGATGAAAGACGGCGGCGTCTACCATACCCTGACGGGCGCGCAGATTGGGGATCAGGGCATCTGGAATGCGCTGACGCACTCGCCCCTGTTTATGATTCTGAATGTTGCCGTGGGCGGGAACTGGTGGGTGCATGAGTTTACTCAACCATTCGGTCAAAGCTGACACTGCGAATAGGCCTGGCGCCCCCAACGGCGCGACCGCCGACAGCTATGGCAGCATGATGGAGGTTCAGTATACAGCTGTATACACGACGTGAACGATTAACGCACGGTATCTTTATAGATTATGGGCTCGAAATACTAGGCCCTGGTTTCATTAGGCGATATAGGGGAGGAAGAGGTAATCTCCATGGTCCATGATCGGCCTTGCGGAGGGACACGGCGTTTCCGGTTTTAGCTTCCCCCTTCCCCCCTTTTCTGGCGTCTAACCTCCAGGATGAATACGATACCTATGCTACACTGCAGCGGTCAATAGGTAGCCTGGATTAACTCGATTCTGGGAGACTGGGGTTCAAGATGTCATGGTTAGGTGAGATTTGAGGTCGCACTGATGTGCAGGTGGCTTGACTTGGTTTTGTATATACACTTCGCTTCAATCTGCCTGATTATGTTGCAGTTTCCTGCACACAGGAGTACTGTTGTCGGATGATATGTATGCCTTGACTTTTGACCTCCTATCAGCTGGCCCATGGCCCAAGGCAGTCTCACCGGTCTTCGACTCCAAGGGGGCTGCCAAGACCCTCTGCTGACTTTTCGGATTTTCGGGACTGCACAGCACTCCGATTCGCCAGCTCCGGACCCCCTGGTTTCACGGAAATACGCGTGGGCTGAATCGCGGAAGACAAGATCGCATTCATGTTGCGACTCCCGACATCCGACATCTCAGCTTTTGTTCCTTAAGCTTCGTGAAGCCAGGTCGCAATCCACACCGGGGCTAGCTGCGCACTTCTAACTTCTCTGCGGCTTGCCGTTGTCAACATTCCACGCTATCTCGCATGTCTTGCGCCGGCCTTATCAATTCATCTAGTTACTACTAGCTGGTCACTGGTCGATGATGTCGGAATCCAGCCTTGGTATGTTACCGTTCGTGAGTATTGCTGCCTCCCGCTGACTAGGCATAGTGCCGAGCAGCATCTACATCTACGAACCTAACAAGGGGGCGGCCATTTTCTTTGCAGCCGCATTCGCCGTGTCGGGGGTACTACACCTATGGCAGTGCATGTCAGTACTGTATCTTCTTTACCCTGGCGAATGGTTCTTCTTGAGTCTATCATGCCTCGCAAAGAACTAACTTGTTCGATTTAAACCGATATTTAGTTACTACAAATGCTTCGGAATAACCGTCCTGCTGCCGTTCTACTCCGTCCTGCTGGTTGCAGGATTTGCAGTTCGGGCATACGGCGCGTTCCACTATGATGACGCTCAAGTCTACACGGCTAGTACTCTCCTGATCTATCTAGCTCCGTATGTTTCCCACTCATTGCATCCTTCTCTCGATTTATGATTGGGTTTGGCTTGTTAATTGGTCTGTCTTAACCCGGGAAACGTAGACCCGTTCTCGAGCTAGCCAACTTCCAGATCCTCGGGCGCATCTTCCACTTCGTCCCGTACTTCGCCCTGATGCACCCTGGCCGCTTGCTCATCACCTTTGCCAGTCTCTGCGTCATCGTTGAGCTCCTTACTGCGCTCGGCGTGTCGTATCTCGCCAACCGTGACATTGCCGACAAGCTCATCAACCTAGGCGACACCGTGACAAGAGCGTCTCTCCTGGTCCAGATCTTTATTATAGCCACCTTCTTCCTTATGGCGGGTATCTTGCACCGCGCGTGCCATATCGGGGGGATTAACTCTCGGAAAGTCATACGCCCTTCGGTTATGGCATATCTGAGCATGCTGCTCATCCTTGCGAGGACGATCTACCGCGTTGTTGAACACTTCAGTGTCCCGCCGCCGATCAATGGCAACGTCACTGGCTTTGATACTTCGAGCCTGAGGCCATCGTTGCGGTACGAGTGGTATTTCTACGTGTTTGAGGCGACGCCGTTGCTCATCGCCCTGGTGCTTTGGAACGTTTGGCATCCGCGTCACTACTTACCTGAGGATCACAGGACATATCTTGCCCAAGACGGCGTTACGCTTTTGAAGGGGCCGGGGTGGAAGGACTCACGCTCATTAACCCAGACCTTCTTCGATCCGTTTGCCTCGCTGACAGCCCGTGGTGGTCACAACAAGCCTTTTTGGGAAAATAATGGGTATACTCTGAAAAGGAGAAGGGCCACTGGAAGAGCGTGATCTTGACGGGGATGATTTGTGTCTTTCTACTGCCATGCAGCTACTGGTAGGGTAGGTACTTTGCTCTTCCCCTTTTACCAGCCCATCACCAGCCGGTATAACAGCGCTGGCGGAAATACTTTGTTGATTTCACTTTGATACTAGAAACCAGCTAACTGGAACCACAGGGTCCATCTAGAGTATTATCCACATCCTCACCAACCATCCGAGGCCTATGACGCAGGTGCCCTGCTTATTCCTACACCTCTTTGACGGTGAGCAGATCCAACTCGCAACTTCTTACCTCGCCTTCTTCATAACCTCCGTCCTCAAGAACGGCACTTCCAGCCCAAGCACGCGTCCGTCCTTAGCATCCTTGACAAACACAAACCGATCAATCGGCTCGCCACCCCAGTACACCCAATCCGCCGCGGTCCAGCTCAGACAATTCTGCTCACTGATTCCCCTTCCTGGTAGCTCCGACTCAAACTCCGACTCCAGCGCCCACATGATCCTCCAATCCTCCCTCACCACCTTCTTCCCATCAGCCAACCTCCCCGGCGTGGAAATCTCCGCCGGATACAGCCTCCACTCTTCAGCCAGCCCCGTGCCGGGCATGACCATGCCCATCGTCACCGCCCAGACCTCCGCAAACGAAGCCAGCATATCCGTGCCATTACTGCTCAGCCCAACCAGCCTCATCGACTTGGCATCGATCTCAATCGTCGCATTGACAGGCATATTCCCCGTAGCCGGCGTCGTCTTGCCGAGAAACCGTCCCGCGTACTCCTTCTGTGCGCTCTCCCTCGCGGCTGCATCCACGGCGGGGACAAGCACGCTCAGCACGGCATCATGAACCCCCAGCACGGCATTGGTGTCGCCTGCCGTGAGAATCACCACCCCCACGCCATACTCATCCAACACGGAGATATACGCGTTATACCCGTACGCCGCGCCGCCCTTTTCCAGAATGGTCACCGTATGCCCCCCGCCTTGGGCGATCACGTCAGCGGGGAACAGCAGTTCAGGAGCAGGGCGGAAGATCTCCCAGGGAGTGCCGACAAAACTGTTGCGCGACCCCGCGAAGCTGCGCGGTTGGAGCCATTCCCGGACTTTGGTTTCTGTGTCGAGCACCGTGTGGGACAGGATGGCGTGCAGGAACGACGACAAATCGGCAAGGGTCGAGACGAGCCCCCCGCCGGGCGCGTTGTCGGCGTAGTTGGAGCCCCAGCTGTTGTCGACAGGCGGGATGACGGCTCGCGAAGAGTCCATGGCGGCCGGGAACGGGCTGACGCTGGGGAAGGTGTTGGGCATGTTGAAGGGGGTGGAGATCAGGTCTTGGACGAGCTGGGTGTAGTTCTTGCCGGTGCGGGCGGAGAGGGCGTAGGTGAAGAGGGTGTAGGCGATGTTGGAGTAGACGGGGCGGGACATGGGTGGCGCGATGGGGTGGAGGGTGAGCATGCCTTGGAGGATTTCTGGCGGGGGGTTGAAGGTTAGGTTCATTTTGGATCTGCTAGGGGGGAATGTTGGAGGGACAAGGAGGCTGGGCTTACGGTCTTGAGTGCAAGGCCCGTAGGGGAGACCGATGATGCCGCAAGATCCGAACTCGGAGTCGTCGATCGGCGGGAAACCGAGGGTTTGGAAGTAGGATTTGAGGTAGAAGTACTCGGAGAAACCATCTACGCCACAAATTAGCCCTTCCCCATGGTGTAATCTTCAGGCGGGATGTACATACAGTTTGGAGGGATCCCAGCTAACTGAGAGGCCAGCGCTCGCAAGGTGATGTTATTCCAAGAGATCAACGACGAAGCATTGTTGAGAGACGGGAGGAACTTGGTAACCGGTTCATCAATATTGACCCCGCTTCGAAGCAGGATGGCATCCGAAATGACCTTGGAAACAGAGCCGATCAAGTACTGGGAGTTCCGATCCAAGCGTTTGGTGCCGTTGACGTTGCCTTTGGCGAGGTGGTGAAATTCCCATAGAGGAACCGAGGGCTTGGCCTGATCCAGGCTGACGAGTCCGACAGAGATTGACGTGTTGCGAGTGTCCCATCCGGCCTTGATGCGTCCAGCGACGGCCGAATCCAGCACGCTGGTGAGATTGTCGAGGGCGCGACGGAAGGTCTTGGAGTGGTTCAAGTCGAGGGGTCGGGGGAGGATGGGGCCGTGCTGCTGGCACTCGAGGGCGGTTGTGGTGGCATGGCTGGCTGCCAGCAGAGACAGAAAGGCGAACTTCATCATTAACGGGAAGGATTTATATAAGCAACTGTATATAGCGAGTGTTGCTTGCAAGTGTTGCTTGAAAGTGTGCTGTATTCAAGACAAAGACTCTTTGGGATCCTGCCCTCTTATAGTATATTGGTTTCAACCCCCCAACTTCATGATTACTTAGCATATAATAATCCAACATGACGTTCGGTAGTAGCTCTGATGAGCCTCACGGCCTGCGCCATCAACATGGCAATCTCTACCCGGGGAAAACGATGACAATGGACATCCACCTGCAGGTTGCCAATCACAAGGCACAAACTAGCGAGTCCCGGTCCATTGGGGCATGGTGTACGGTTCCACAGTGTACCCGCAATACGCGGATCTGTGGAGTCGTGGACCCGGGGAGCGGGAGACGGGGCGGGTGGGGCGGTCGGGGTCCGGCGTCCGATGCTACGGCAGGGGCAATGATGTGCAGTTAAGGTTACAGTAAGTGGGCTGCGGGTCTTATGGAGCCTTACAGCGATCAGATTGGTGCTCGCTAGGGACCCAGGGTTCCACCCTCGCATTCATCGTATTTGCCGGGGTCGGGGCAACGAGGCTGAGCAGAACATCGATGTTCGTCCTGCCTCCATTCATACCAGCAGCGGTGACTAATTCTCAAAAAATTTCATTACTCAACCCAACATGACGCCTTTCGAGCATACAATAGTAATTAGGCGTGTCTAGGATTTTGGGAATGATCCTCAAGCAACAATTCCAGCAAGTTCCATGATATGTCCCCGAGAGGTAATATCGGATGGTATTTCATCCGTCCATGGCTTGAATGGAGACACGTGAAGATTCAGCCACATTAGCTTCATGGATTAAGAGAACGAGATTGTAAGGTATCCGGGTAGTTTATGATTTGGTGCTGGTTTTCTCTATCCGGCAGCAAAGTAAACAGGAAGTAAGGGGCAAACAGGGGGTATCCAAACAAAACATACTGTAGCGCTATATCAGCTCAGCCTGCGCCTCATGGCCAACAAAATATCTGCTAGCTCGCTCAGGCTCTCAAACACTCCCTGAGATAATTCGGCCGAACTTAGCACGCCCTCTAATACAGCCTCTGCCCGAATTAAGTCTTTGCTGTTCGCAGATTTATCCTCGCGCATCTGTGCGTTCTCCTTTTCGAGATGTTCGCATCGCGTCTTGAGCCGCAAGTGGTTTCTTTCCAATTGCATCTGGCTTGCAACCTTTGATGTGCTGGCAGATGCAGTCTCTCGTGGGTCAGGTTGGGAGTCAGAGGAATCCGCCGTTGATGTCAAAGTTGTGGTGCTGCTCCCGTACATTGGCCGCTTGCCCTTGGACGTCGATGAAAGTGTGTAAACGCTAGAGTCCGAGCTTGATATTGTAATTTCGGGCAGTTGTAGGCCACCTGCTAGGCCCTGCGTGTCCGGTACCTCAAAGACGGGCACTGAGAAATCCCGGAAGAGGAAATTCGATGGTGAAGATGGGCATGCGTTCCCGTCCAACGTAAAGGGGAACCCATCCATGGGCGTGTCACTACAACGCTGCTTATCAGCACGAACGGTATCTTTTCTTGATCAGACGACGGTAAGCGTTATCACTGAGTGGCCACTTACAATGGATCAATCGCAGACGTGCCAAATTGTGAAGGCATTGCTTCAACAACTGATGTTGGAATATTGATGGCGGGAATGATGAAAGAGGTGCCTCGATGAACATGATCTTTGTTTTTGATCAGCCACCCTCCAACGATATACTTCCAGACTTTGCACTTAAAGTCTGGTTAGCCACTCACAAGGCGAATAGTCAAGTTTCAGTGTGTCGACATCTCGTCCGTCCATGTCTGGGATTAGTCGCTGGAACAGCGCCCACCAAGCGTCCTCTTCCGATGCGATGGTCTGGGTTTGTTGCACGAACAGCTCATCCTCAGGCCGCATCAAGCGCTCAAATCTGGAAGAAGTCTGTCCTCACAGCCGGACTGCTGCTCGTGCTCTCTCGCCATGTTTGGACTCTCAAACGACTTCCAGCACCGCATGCAACGACGCGATGGCATGTGGCGACGGGCTAGATGTTGCCTTAACACTTGTGTTAGTCTCGAGCCTCAGAGGTGGATGAATGGGCATACCTAAGTCGATAGATATCTTCACAGCCTCCATGGGGATTGCGAGGCCCCCGTTGGAAACAGTCCAGCGTTGCCGCCTCAAACACTTGGTATGGGCAGGCTAGTCTTGGACGATTACTGCCAGCACGGCGTAACTTGCGTCTTTTCTGTTCCCTTGGCTCGTTGTCCCGATCGTGGCTATCTCGACCATTCCCGCCTGAGGCTCCTGAGTCTGCCTGTCCGGCCCCTTTCACGGGGTCTTCTTGCACTCTCTCCGAAGCACCGTTGAACTGGCTGTTTCCATGCCCACCTGCAGGATCCTGAGCATCGTAGTCTGCGTCGTTGGTTTCTTCAGAAGAAGAATCCGATGAAGTGCACTGATCATCATCTTCGGCCCTTTGTTGTAGGCGGAGAGTTGTGTTTGGGGAGAGCGTCAGTCGTAGTTGGATATTGGCCACACCAACCTGCTTGATGATTGTGAACGGCTCTGGTGTGGATGCGAGCAGAGAGGGTGATGTAGAAGCGGCCTCTGATGATAATGGGCCTCCCTCTTCGTCTTGACGCAAAATCACGGGTAGGTCTCTATACGTGTCTTCTCCTGCTCTTTTTGTAGATGTATTTTCAACATCTGCCGTAGTTGAATCCACATCGTGAACCCAGGATGACGGATCAGGTTGGGAAAAGTTCCACCCACCCTTCATAGCTGTGACCAGCTCTTCGATGAGCATGGACCCACCTTTCATAGCTGTGTCCAGCTCTCCAATGAACCCATCCATCATAACTGTGTCCAGCTCTTAAACCCCTGCTCTTAAGGTCTCCGGTGTTGCCTCAAGACTCCAAGATGACGAACTTGAAGTAGATTGGAAAAACAAGCCCAATTCCACCACTTCCACAAAATACTGTCGAATCTCCGAAGACAACTTGAACTTGGGGTTTGCCTGAATATGTTTCCACGCGACTTGCAAGAACCCGTGGGCCACATGATACAAGTGGAAGGCTTGATGCTCCAAGCTCTCCCAGAACCAAACCCTTTGGCCGCAGAACTTGCACGGTTCAAGTGGCAACGTCACGGGTGAGATTTTCAGGATCGGACCAACACTTGGTATGCAGTCGATGGGCCTCGTCGTTGTGGCCGGCCCATTCATCAAAGGATCCGAAGTCGTTAGGGCTGGCACAGGTTTCGCATACACACACGAATGGGCGTAAGATTGCAACAGCCGTGGTTTCATCCCGTATGCCAAGCATGGGAGGTTCCCATTGCTCCAGCCGGCAGAACAGAGATGCATAGTGATTGGCGAGCCGATCGGCCACATAAGGGTTGGCTGTCTTCAGTAACGGATAAAGCGAGAATATCATCCCGTACATGTCGTCTCGCTTGGTGCTGAGCCTTTGATCGCCCCCTGTCATGAGTTTCCATACGTTCGCGATGGTCAATGGCATATAACCCGGTTCGTTTGGTTTTCTGAAGGCTTCCTTGTACATGCCAGTAGTCTCCGGCCACTGCGGGTTGGGTTCGTCGCATTTTGTGCTACCGCTAAACGTGGTTTCCATGGTTTCATTGGTACCTTCGCTGCGGTTCGAGGTGGTTGCTAATTCCACTTCTTCGCTGTAAGGAAGCCAGTTAGCCGAAATACACCAACATACGACGCTTTTTCAAGGCCGTGCAGTCCATGTTGTCGAAAGAACATCTTGATGCCCAGAAATCACCATCAATTTTGAGGATGTACTAACCCGCCCTTGACTCCATGGAGTGTGCTCGTTGCCTTGGTCTTGGAAGTCTCAAGAACTGCTTCATGCTTCCCATGAACCAGTGTCGAACTATCAAACTCGAGCTCCGGCTCGGCCAGGATTTCCAGCGCAGGAAAAGCGCATTCCATTGTATTGGAGGACTTTCGGCGGCCGGGAGCGTGCACGTGGTGGTGTTTGAATGTGGTCAAGTAGTGCTTTCAAAGACAAGGCGAAGCGCTCGAATAGCTACCATGAGGGTATCTTTACTGAATGTCACTGGTATGCAAGGTGCGATGGGCGTCAGATGGCCAGTATGGGTGGGCAAATTGTATAAGTTCCCGTCCCGTCAGGTGCATTGATCCGCACCAGCCCTACACAGCAGAAGTTGCAGATAGTACTCAATAGTAGCCTGTCAAAGTTTTCCCTCATGTGTGTGCATGTACGCAAGACACGTGTTTTTACACGCTGTCATAGGCTGGCACATTTCCAGTTCTGAGAGGCTGAGAGCTTGCATCCGGGTCTACGTTTTGCTCGTTCGCTAGGCCACCGCTCTTTTGGGGGACCATTTCACCTACCGGTATCTCCTGTACTCTACTGTACATACAGAAGGTAATTCGGCTCACCGATGTTAGTCCTGCTCACATAGCCGTGACCTAAGCCCCTAACACCCACTGCTTTGAGTGCACAACACAATCTTGCCAAGCAACAACATGCACCCAAATGTGTGAGGTGTGCCGAGCTGCATTTCCTTGGGGTTTGATTCGTTGAGGACTTGCATAGGGGAGAAGCAACTTGAACAAAAGGGAAACAAATTTACACAGTAGTGCCAACTACCTACTTGTGCTCTGCCCTACTTCGTACTACCGGTACTTATCCGGGCATTGGGGGACCAACGCCGGGCTACAGTCTAACCTGCACATAAGAATACGAGACATCAGAATAACCTGGGTATAGGAATCAAAATTAGGGTTCCCGAGCCATTTTGTATGGCAAATAAGAATAACCTGGGAAACGGACTTATTCTTACAAACTTTGCTTAGTAACCCATACAAATTCAGGATTATTCTTATATACAGGTGAGCGAAAGTATGGGTGAACCCCTGGCTGGGGCTGGGGGACCGAACATCAAACCCTGAAGATAGGCATTTTGGCCCCGATTTGGGCAACTTTTGGTCTGGGTTAGGGTTATGTATCTACCCTGGGACTAAGAATAACCTGGGTATAAGCATCAAAATTGGAGTTCCGGACCTGATTCTTATGTGCAGGTTAGACTCTAATTGTAAACGCAACTGAGGGAAAAGTGGGCAGTGTACGGGTAGTGTTCCATTCGGCGCGGTTGTTCGCGCCACACGCCCGATGGCCCCGATCCGACTAGCCGTCTTGGAGCTCCAACAAGTAAGGCTACAAGCGACTGCGAGGGATACAGGGCAAGTGACGAGAAGGTGTTTGGGCCTCGCAGTGCTATAACCCACGGAAAATACTCGCGAAGTTTAGGCCCCTTGCTTTGTCGATTCTGTATGGATACAGCGCTTGAGATTGCTCTTCGAACGGGTAGCACCGTAGCAGAGTCATTAATTCGCTGAACTTATACCGCAGTGTGCTGCGCGAGGGCGCTTATACCTCTCAAGCGCCTCCGTCTCTGCCACGTTCTTGTAAATAGGTACCTAGGTGCAGTGATGCACATTCAACTCAGCCAGCTCTTTCGTAGTTCAGAGTTGCAGGTGTCCGATCTTCTGCTTAGCCGCTGCTGTGGAGTATGAATCCCCAAAGTTAAACGCCGGGCCGGGCGGGCGGGCCCACGGCCGCTGCAGTAAAATTCAGGTCCCCTTATGTTGTGGGGCCTCGGGCTGGGCTTTGCCATCACCAACAAACAGGACAGAGTCACAAGCACAATGAAACCCAGCTGCTGAGTGACGAGCAGAGAACAGCTGTCTCAAATCACTCTCTCGCGCGCGCGTATCCCGAAGCTATTGGGGGGGCTAGCAAGGTCATTGGACCACGCTCGTCACCGGCTTCGGGAACCTGCGCTGTCTATAAGAGATGCTATGCCCTGACGCCTTGCGATTGACAATGGAATTCTTGATCAGACCTCATCACCCTCATTTTTTTAAGCACGTGAACTCAAGAACTTTGGAATTTATTTATCCTGCCCAGCCCAGCGTGACGCGGTAATCCACAATGTCTACCTTCAACGCGATCAAAAAGAAGATACCCGTAGGCTCCATCATGAAGGGGGCCCAAAAGATCACCCTCTCTGTAGCCACAGAGACGTCGGCTTGGAAGCGCCCTGAATCCATCGCGTTGCAGCAAGGCCCCGGCTTTGAACGAGCAGTTCGTGATCGGGTGGACTTGATCCCCGATGGAACGGTGGACGTGTGTCAAAGGTATCCATGATGTATCCTCCGGGCCCCACGAGATCGACGCTAATGAGCCAGCAGAGAGAAGGAACACACAAGTGACGATCCCGTCGAGCACTACACCGGGGTTTGTTTTGACGCAGACGGAAACGGCAAGAGCGTCCATTTCCCTAAGAAATAATGGGTTGCTTCTGAAAATGGTGTCTGGTTGGAATGGAAGTGAAGGTACATGTATTCTCAGTCATCGATAGCGATAATGGCCCAAACGTCAAACATCTGCAAACCATGGGTCTTCCAGAAGCTCTTGGGCGCTTGGCCGGTCTCTCGGATCCAATTTCATGATCTTGCAAATGAAGTCCCGATCTTCCCTGCAGATTTCACGTTCCGTGGTCATGTGGAACGGCCTCAATGTTTCCTTAGGAGAGTTTTCCATGATCCATGTCAGGACCGCCAGCCGCTCATCGTCGGCGATCTCCTTGTATGAGAGAGGGAAAGGCCCGAAACATCGGTATTGCTTCAAGAGGACCTCAACACCGTAGTCCTCGTGGTCGATTGGAACCTTGGGTTTGAAGATGTGGAAGCCTCGACCGTAGATCAAGCTAATCAGCTGTACAAAACGCCAGTCAGTTTCCATTACTGTCTTTTGGTCGGGTGCTGCGGGTTTACCATAGTGCCAAATGACCAGATATCCGTTGGAGTACCCCATCTCATCTCTAGATGAGCTTCAGGGCTTCTGAACATAGCTGTTCCGATCTGAGCACCTTCTAATGCGTATTTCGAGTCATCCTTGACCGTGCTTTCAAAGTCACACAGCTGGATGTCGGTAAACCGGTTCGTCTCGTCATTTCCGTAATTCACAAGAACATTGCTAGGCTTGATATCTGTAAGATACCAGTTCAGTAGGCATCCATCTGGAGGCACCGTTGGGTGGAGACACCAGACCTGTGTGGACAAACCCATCGCGATGTAGGAGAGATAAAGCTTCGAGCACGCGCCGAGCGACAAACTTCACTTCGTGCCGAGTGAGAGTCTTGGTTGCTGAAGCATGGAGCAGGTCGTCGTCCAGATGCTTCAAGATAAGCGCTGGCGGCTCGTCGATTTCATCCAAAAAGGGGCGTATATACGGCGTTTTGGACTGGTAACGCATCAAAATGTCGCGTTCGTTCTGGAGCCGCCAGTGCCGAACACTCTTAAAGACGACCGTCTCTTTACTTTGGTTGCTAGGTTCGTTCATCGCTCAGTCCTATATCCGCCACGTGTTACCGAAAGAGAGGCGGGAATTACCTTGCAAGCCAGACGGTTTCTTGAAGTTGCTTTCCGATGGTGTATATACCTGTTTTGCCCCTAAAGACCTCGCCAGCTTTCAGCAAGACAGCTGTCATCTTGTCTGAGCCGCTGTCAATGCTTTCCTGCTTCAATTGAGCTCTTTCTGGAGACTGTGGCCGAGACATCCGCAGTAGAAGTGAAGTGCACCTTAACGAAGGTCAAGGGACGGGCGAGTGCAGCAAAGGACTTTGGCGCGCTGAAAAACACAGTGCAGTGAGTGCACCGACCAACCAAAATGTTGGGAAATCTTTGCGTTTACCTATTGGCTTCGCATCAACGCATTTAAGCGGCACTATCAAGATCATAGTGCCCCTTAAGTGCATATGCGGGACGGGCAATCGGCCAGTAGTTGCATACCCGGGGAAGTAGAATTTATACGGCTACCTCCGTACGCTGTTTCCAAATTTCCAAGTTTCCAACAAGGGGTTAACATCATAATTATTCCACTGCACGTCGTTGGGAACTAATCTGGCTTCACCAACAATTATAAGGGCAATGCCAAAATTTTAAGTTTGAAATCACAAACATAAACGATGTATGCAAAGGACTACTACCCAAGGGCTAGATAATCTACTTTTCATCTGCCTTGTCCTTGTTCTTTAACTGGCGCTGAGAAAAGAATAAGTGATACTAGCGGCGCAGTCTACACCTCCTAGGGGGAAGTGTCACACATACCCCTAACCCTAGTATTCCATCCACCCCTGTAACCTGACTTACAAGCCAGGCTTAACTACACCCTATACATTAACATTTACATCAATTACAAGCAGTTCAATTCAGACAACGTAATTGGGCCAATATAGTTATAAGATTCATAGTTACATTCTTTATAGTCAAGTCACTATAGTTAGGTATCGTAGTTTGCTTGTTATAGTTAGGGTATCGCAGTCAGGGTTACAAGTGCACCCTCGTAGTTAGATTGATTCACTACACTCAAATCATCACAGTCGAATCGTCATAGTCAAGTCCTACTACCAAATGATTCAAATCGTTACTTTCAGTTCAATCAAGATCCATATAGTTAGGCAATTACTACAGTCAGGGCATTGCAGTCAGGGCATTGCAGTCAGGGCATTGCAGTCAGGGCATTGCAGTCAGGGCATTGCAGTCAGGGCATTGCAGTTAGGGCATTGCAGTCAGGGCATTGTAGTTAGGACGTTCTTAGGTAGGTTGGCGGGTGTGAGTGCGTGGGATGGTGGGAACGGGCGTGGGCGTAGACCAACCGCCTGGCCAGGGTTGGGGTTTGGTATGGCTCTACACTGCGCCCCTAATACGACTCGAATGAGTGATACTATAGAATACATCGCTGGATGAATTAGGTCGCATAGTATTAGCAGTGTGAAGAGAGGAAAGATCGATTCCTTCATGTTTTCTTTGGTTCTGGCGTCAAAGACGGGATGCGAACTCGGCAGGTAAGGTAGCCAGCCACTCAGCCCCTTTTGACTCTGACTCAAGGATTCTCGCCCTGCCAACCATCCTGATCCGTCCTGACCACCTCGGCCTCTTTGCTCTTCTCATACCCATCAGACCCGAACCTAAGCGGCAAACATACCCCACCGCATATCTTCTCCCCCGTCTCGATGTTCAGATCGCACAGATATCCGACTCCCGGTTTCATGTTGTCGCCTCCAAAGCAGACCTTGCCCGGGCCGCATTCCCTCCCCGTATTGCCCCCACACGATCCGTCCTTGATGGGGTAGCAAATGCCCATGCCATCGCAGGAGGGGCCGCAGCTGTAATAGTGCCGAGGGTCGGTCATGCAACTCTCAACCCGTTCGTCGCAGTCGTCGTAGTACGACCATCCGCCGCATACCGTGTAGATTTGCTGCTTCTCGACGCTGAGGTCCTGGCATGTTCCTCGGCATTTGGGGAAGTAGGTGCAGTTGCTTGAGAGCGGGATGCAAGTGAGGGTAGGACAGTCGCCTAGCTCAGCGCCGCAGGGGGTTCCAACTTCGGCGAGCCGCGCTGTGAGAGGGCCTGAGGATGCGGAGGATAAGAAAGCAGCGGCAATCAAGGGGAGGAGATACATTTTGGCGGTATCTAGGATCGAGTCAGATGTGTCTAGGATGGTATGGGTAGCTTCGGGTAAACAGAGTTCAAGGGGGATTATAAGCATGAACCTGGAAGTAAGGTGATGGAGCCAGTCAGTGTCTGGTTTGTCTAAAAATAAGTATTATGGTACTATGTCCTGACAGCTTCCTATCAGATCTGGGGCGGTTAATATGTCTAGATTAAGGGCTACGATGAGAGCCAACCATCGACGTCGCCGTATATTGGGGACATGTCGGAAGAATTAACCGACAGTTTTGACTTATAGCATTTCGAGAATCGCTTTGGGAAGATGCCTGTGTACCTAGGTACACATGCTCACACTGCAGTAGCTAACATCGCTCTGCAACTTGCCATCGGCATCAACCCCTATTCACCCCGTCCAGGGGGTCACTACTGTCCTGACCTTAACCCGCCCTGCTTCTCAATCAGTACTCTCTTCTTTAGCTGTCAACAAACAACACCCACGTTCACGTTAATTAGGAAGGAATTCCTCCATGAATAGATAGGTAAGGTAAAGGACATCAAGGTAGTAAAGCCCCTTCCCCTGCTAGGCCGGGTAGGTCAGTAACCTAGTAGGTACTACTTGCGTATCAACAGGCCGGATTTATATTACACTTTGAGGACCCCATCAGATGATCATTTCTTACTAGGAAAAGGGTTACAAGACATTGTTTATATAACATCAATGCTAGAATTCATTCTAGCCCATTATGGCCTACCGGCGCCCTCCTGTTCCGTCATTTCTCTCACAATGTCGGTCGAGATAGTAACGGTGGAATAAAGATCCCTTGGTAGGAGATCGGACCAGAAGTGATGGCCGGACCGACGGAAAATGGAGAAATTTCGTATCTGTCTTCGCCGCCCAATTTGAGATGGCGGCCGCCTATGGTCGGGATGAGCGGAGGTCTTCCCCTCCGGATCTGAGAATCGGCGTTCTGTTGATCAAATATCGCCGAACGCGGCGTTATCTCGACTACTCGACTACTAGTAGTATATCAGGCCCAAAGATGATACCTGGCACCACTGTAACCCAGTAACCCACCGGAGGAAAGAGGCAATTACGAAGTCAAATCGGAGAGATTCCTATTCCAAGGGACCGAACGTTCGATCCTTCGGCAATAGCGAAATTTTGGGCACCGGCCTCAGAGTCATATAAAGACCTCCTTTAAGAATAAACAGGAAAAGACTGATGCCATCATGTAGTCCATCAAGTGGGACCACAACACTACCTACCTACCGTACCGTACACTACCTAGTACTTTGCCTGCCTTACCTACAATGGCCACACCAACAGTCTACGTCAGCAGCGCAACCGGACAGGTGGGCGGTGCCGTGGCTCGTCAGCTCCGCAGTCTCGGCTGGGAAGTGCACACAACGACCAGAAACCCCTCGTCGTCAGCGGCCAAATCGCTGGCCTCTATCGGCGTCAAGGTGCTCGGCGGGGACTGGACGAACGAAGCCGCGCTCTCGGCGGCCATCGCGGGCTGCACCGTGGTCTTCATGAACCTGATGCCCGATCTCGCCGACATCGCCAGCGAACTCAAAGCCGCCGAGACGATCCTGCGCATCGCAAAAGCCGCCGGCGGTGTCTCACACATCGTCTACAGCGGCGCCATAACCCCGTCCGCGCCCCCTGAGTTTGGTCCGGATCATTTCCTCACCCGCGGCTTGCAGTCAAAGACAAAGATAGAGCAGGCCGTCCGCGACGCCGGATTCGAGTACTGGACAATTCTGCGCCCGGGGTACTTCATGACCAACCTGGTGCGGCCAAAGGTGCACTTGCTGTATCCCGGCGCGGCTGAGAGCGGTGTCTTCAACCTTGCTTTTAACCCGGACACTCCTCTCGGGTTGATCGACCCCGAGGACATTGCTGCCTTTGCTGTTGAGGCGTTTCGGCACCCCAGGAAAGCCAATGAGAAGGTGGTTACTCTCGTTGGGGAGACAGTGGCTGTTGATGTGGCGCTTGAAATGGTTTCGAAGATGGCCGGCCGCGCCATTCGCCGCGTCTATTTGCCGGAGGAGGAATTGGGGGATACTCTGGCGAAGAATCCGAGGATGTACCTTCAGGTTCTTATGCGCGACCTGTTTCGTGATGTGGACGTCGACGAGGCGAAAAGCTGGGGTATTACGATGAGCAGTTTTGTGGATTTCTTGGCGAGGGAGAAGAAGGAGGTTGAAGACACCTATCGTCCTGCAGGGACTGACTAGGGGATACTACCTTACATATAGTAGTTGTACAATAAGGTCACGAAGGCCAGAGAGCCTAAGCCACTACAATCATGAAAGCTGAATCCTACGGAAAAGTGTATAGGGAGAAAGCTCTCTGGCGACGCTGGGAGAGACAAGCAATACAATCACAACTTGCAACCCCAATTGGCACTTTCACAGAATCCATCATGATCCACAGTGGGTGCCGACTTCAAGTTCCTGACAAGCACCTACCTTATATAGCACTTCCACTAAGGTAGTACTAGTACTAACCTAAATTTCGTGTAGTCACAGCAGGTGCGCTTAGTTGCTGAGCATTAGGCTTAGGTAGGTGCTTAGCTCGTAAACAATCTCTGCAGGCCGTCCTCCGTTCTTCTTCCCGATTGCTGATTCATTCATCAACAACACACCTTACAATCAACACCTTCGAACCGGCTGATCACCATGTTTTCCGAAATCACCATCGCACAGTCCTCCACACCCTTTGAACGAATCGGATTTGGCTCCTGTGGCAGCGTCTGGGCAGACACATCACGATATCCCGACATCGACCAATGCGAGTCCGCACTTGTTCTCAAGCTTGCAGACGGCCTGCCGGACCGCTCAATCGAGAACGAAGCCAATATCCACAAGCATATCCGTCGTGCATCGAAGCCTTAGCCTCCGGAGACCTCGATGGCTCCAACGCTTTCAGCTCCTCTTTCTGCATCAACATTCCAAGCCACACGGCCTTCCTCAACCCCGGAGCACCAACATGGGGCGATATTATCCCTCGACTACCCGCCGACTCCAAGCCCTGCCAGGCTTTGGTCAGCGAGCGCATCTTGCCTGTGCCTCGCCCGGTCCGAAGGTTGCTCGTGGAGCGATTCTGGAATGGCCCAGCGGATAAGATGGATTCCATCATCAACGACAAGCGAAACGAACACTGCTTGATACGCCCGTATATCGGCCGTCGCCGCACCGGAGCCAACGCCAACAGCACGGGCCCGGGAGGACACAGACGGAGCATGCTCAGATCAATCAGCCTCCGCAACTACCCCCTCCACCTTGACCAAATGGAGGCGCTTGGGCTTCCCACGCGCGAATACGCAAGCGCAATAGCCGATGCTCTCGCCTTCTTGCTTTGGGTTGCCGAAATCGACGCCTGCGATGTGGAATACGTTCTTGCCCGGCCTCGAGCATCGGGAAACGCATCCCTCGGAACTCACTGCTCCACTGGCAGCTCGGCCCTGGGACACCATGCGCTATGGGTTCTGGATTTTGACTGCTGTAAGCCGCTCCCTATGACACTTGAAGGTGTTCATCGCGCGGTTGAGCGGTTTTGGCGCAACAACCCATTCTACCCCAACCCGGATACAAAGTGTGAGGAGGATGAGGCGCTTTGGGAGGTATTCAGGGGTCGGTTGCTTGACACCAGTGGAAAGATTATGGCTTTTCAAGTTCAAGGAGGGTTCGAGAGACATGTTGGATCTGCCGGAGCAGTTCGTAAGAAGGATCATAGAGACGGTTGGGATGTACTCCAGGGGTGTTCCGACCGATTCAGCGACGTAGCTGTCGAGCTTGACGAGGCAACGCAGAATAGAGTTTCGAATACAGCGTCGATATCGGCTATCAAAGATTTTCTTTGCCCATGTGCATCGCCACCAGTCACATCGATGACAAGGTTCGGTTTGCCGTTTCTCCGATGCACCATAGCTGCATAGCATCCGCAAGTCACTGTACTAGTATCCCAGCCCACCCAGTTTCAATGCTTTATTTCGCTCAAATTGATCACATAAAGCTAGGTATACTCGAAGTCTCGAAGAACTGAATGCCGGCAATTTACCAATATTAACATGTCCCTGCCGTTGCCACCCTTTCACCATACTGCCCTCCACCATACAACACTCAGACAACAGGCATTGTAACATGTTGTGTTTTGTATGCATTGATCCCCTGAGTCTCCTCCACACCTGGACGAACCTCCGCCAACCTCCTAGCAGCCGCCCCCCACCCCCCGATCCAGAACAAGACGCTCCATAGGATAAGTATCAAAGAGCCGCAACAACTCCCAATAACCCAGCCACCGCCGCACCAGTAAACACCACATACCCCGTCTCCTTCGGAGCAGCATTCTTGCTCGTCGCCCCACCACCACTACCCCCATTCCCACCAGCAGTCCCAGTAGCAGGCACCGGCGCCGCAAGCCCAGAGATACTCTTACTACACGGACCGGCAGAGCTCTCATACCCTGCCGGACAGTGCTGCAGCGCAGAGTTCAGCTCGGCCGAGCTGGCCGAGTACCAGTCCAGCACCCGGCTCTGGTACGAGTACCAGTCGTCGACCAGGTCGCCGGGCAGAGCGGTCTGCCATCCGCACTGGTAGTCGGTGACACCCGTGGCCGTCATGTAGAAACTGGTCATGACGTCGATGATTTCGGGCGGTGGGAAGGGCGCGGATCCGGCCACTTCCATGATGGCGGAGATGCAGTCGCCCATGTCTTCGACTTCGGGGACGGAGGTTTGGCGTGCGATGAGGTGGCCTACGTCGAGGTAGGCTTGGACTTGGGCGGTGGCCAGCAGGCCGAGGAAGGGGACGGCCAGACGCATTTTGGCTGCTGGTATGCTGTCTGTTTCGTTGTGTTTTGGGTTTGAGACTGATGGCTGCCGGTCTGTGGTTGGTAATAGCAGGAGAGTTGCTTGTATTCGGTGGTCCCAGTTGGACTCGGAATCTCGGATGCTTCAAATCTTGTATGAGAAGCAGCGGACTTGACGGTGCTCGACGACCACCTGGCAGGAGGAGAGGCCAACAAGTCAAGTTATACTCATCCAAGGGCGGCCCATTGCATCTAGGTATCTTTGGGGACTTTCATCCCTCGTAGTCGTCCTCTACTCAGCCACCAAATCTTCACCCAAGGCACAAGACTTCATCGTGCTGCACCCCTTTTCGGTCCCTGCATGGTTAGTATCATTCCACTGTCCCAGACAAGAATTTTGGGCCTATGTGACCAGCCGAATGGTGAGACAGCCGCACACCCAATGAGAGTCAGGCCATCGTGGTGTTGAACTGTCAGCCGCACCCTTATCTCCGACGCTCAGGGCGAGAGGTCGACCATATGAACGTCAATTTGCTGTCGATTTTCTATTTTCATGATGATGAATTTTTCAACCTGTCCTATTTTCCATGATGATTGGTTTGGTTGTCGTCTCAGCAGAGCCACGCTGTTCTTAGCTTTGAGAATTAAGGAGGTGAGTATGTGAAATCGCAAGGCAGACTCAACTGTCAACAGCAGAATGAGTCAGTCAGGGGGGCAATCGACCAATGGAAATGTGTAATCAGATGGCCTGAGGCGGTCACGATCACGGCAGTGATGGTTTGTTGGAGGAAGCAGGTAACCGTCGGAACACGCCGCACTGTTACCCTTCTCCCTATGTACTTAGACTTGCACAGAAATAGATCGGGGGCTTGAGTCACAGGAGTCTGGAGGAGGCATGAATAGACACAAACGCTCCCTGACTCTTGGCATCTGAGACCAACAGCTGCAAGGGCCAGAAACGAGTCGATATACGGAGTACTGAACGACCCCGAGGACGGAAGTACGATGGAATTGCAGTCGCCAGTTCAAACAACGAAGATGCTGTGCGGTAGATTCTGCCGTGATATCTATTCTTTTGCCAGCATCAGCTGGGCCTTTTCCGGGCCTTCTAATGCACCGCATCCACGACCCAAACGCCAACCACATCTCCAACCTCATAAGAAGCTGTTCGCAACCGTCACCGCGGTCGTATAAATCATACACAGCACCCCGAGCACCATCATAACCAAATCGCCTGTCCTCACCCATGTTGCCCTCGCAACGCCCTTGTAATGCAAATACGCCGGGTAAACATACACCAACGGCACGCACGCCACACTCCCAATCAACGCCACAAAACGATCAAGATTGCCCGTCCCGGCGGCCGAAACCGCCGCGCACACAATCAGCACCCCAAGCCGGAACAAATTCTTAACCCACTTCGTCCTCAAACTCCTCTTCCCCGACCGATGCCCAAACACCCGGCCCTCAATGATCCTCAGCGCGGGGAACAACTGCACCGGCGTCCCAACCAGCACAGCGACCGAGTACAGCAGCTGGACCACATTCACTAGCCTGCTAGTCTGCGGGAAATTGTCGATGATCTCAATCTGCGTCGTCCGGCCAAAGGTGGCGTAGCACAGCGCCCCGACCGACGTGAACAGCGCCGTGATGAGCAGCATGACTACACCCAGCAGGCCCTCAAACTTTTGCGGTTCCAGCATGGAGTCCTCGATCGGCAGGATCAGCCCGATGCCTTCAAAGGTGAAAATGGCGGCGCCGATGGTGAGGGTGTACTTCTCCGGATTGAAGAGGACCACCGTCGGGTGGATCCCCGCCGCGGCGAGGGATGTGCTCGTGAACCAGTAGATGTAGCTCACGCCCACAAGAATGCAAGCATCTGCGAGCAGCGCGACCAAACCAAGCCTGGCAATATTCCGGATCCAGGCCAGCGGGATAAGCACGACAAGCTGAAACGCGATAAGCCCTGCCGAGGAAAAGGGGCTTTGCCCGTCGCCGGTGATGGCGGTGAAGAATGTAGACAAATTTTCAGCCACAAACACAATCCCCGCGCAAACAAATCCCAGCTGGGAGAGGGCTATGGAAAATAGAATGAGGGTGCGCATCTTGGAACCCGCAATGGCGTGGCCAATCTCGCCGTAGCCGCCGCCGTAGTGGTGCTTGCATTGCAGCAGGAGGTGGAAGGCGACCATGGTCAGGGCAGACACGACCAGCATGGCGAGCGACGAGAAGAGGATGCCGCCGTTGCTGAAGGCCTTGGGTAAGAACATGATGCCGGTGCCGACGAATGCTTTGATGAGGGTGAAGAAGGTCTTGGTTGTGCCGGCCCCGGCGGATCGCGGGCGCTGTGCGCGGGCTGATGAGCGCTGTCTGAGGAGCGGTCTCCGTTCTGGGGCCTCCTCCTCCTCCTCCTCCTCTTCTTCGGTGATGGCCTCCTCGTCTGAATCGGCAAGATCCTCGCCGGCAAAGCTTCCGTACAAATCCAGAAACTCAACAAAGTTCCTTGTGATGGGCATACGAGCCGCCATGAAATCGTGGCCCTTTTTCTGGCGCAGAAACGCGCGACGGAATCCCCCCGGCGCAAGCTGGTTGCCGACCGTCAGGATCCCGTCGCCGTCATCGTTCTCCCTTTGAAACTCCCGGGGAGCATGGAACGTCGCCGCCCGTCGGTGCATTGAGGCGCGAGCGGAAGCGTCCATTTTGAAGAGGTCTCGGTGAATGTCTCCTCCCTGCAGCTTCAGCGACGATTCTCCGGGCACGGCGGGCCGCTCCGGATCGGCGGCCGAAGAAGCGGGTCCATCTTCGCTGCCATGGAACTCGGCCGTGTATCCGGCAGGCAGATGCTCGGCGACGACTTCTGCTGCTGCTGCTGGGACCCGGCCTTCTCGTCTCTCGGGTGGTGTGGATGTGATGTCTGACATGGTGGGTGAGGTGAATTTGTGCCAAGTCAGGAACCGTGGATTGCCGCTGGAAACTGGCAATTGGGGCGCTTTTGTCGCAATGCCGCGGCAATCACGGCAGGCACCGGCTTCTTTGTCAAAGCTTCCAATGATGTCACGAATTAGCGGTCGAGGTCCCCCCGCACGTGGTAAAATCGAGAGATTCCACAGCTTCACCGCCAGAATTGAGCTGCACCTGCCAATCAACGTTCTCGTAGCGTAATCAGATTGCCGGCTGTGTCAGTGCTCGGGTTGACGTGGTAAGTGCAAGCTGGCCGGCGTGTTTCATCCCCTCATGCTTTGCTTGACACGCTGATACATGCTCTCATGAAAATGCAAGAAGGCCTGAGCCATTCTCTTAGTCTATGTCCATTGCTCTCGGTTTCAGGCCGGATATCCGGCGCTAGCGAGCACTCCGTCTTAAACTCTAACGAGCTGCCACATTCCGCCGCACGGCTTAAGAACATTACCTACTTTCTGGCATCCAGGACTGCGCAAAATTCACTTCGACACGAGTGTCTCAATCGAAGCAATCTGCGCAAGCACCGAGCCGCTGCTCGTACCCCCGGATGCGGACCTCTTCTCCACGCTCCTCTCAAAATCAAACACTTGTGCAATGTCGGCCTCAAACAGAGGCGAGATCTCCTTCAAAACATCCAGTGGCAGCTCCGAAATAGAAACACGGGCCTCCTCGGCCTTGCGGACGATGGCGCCGGCGATATGGTGGGTTTGGCGGAAGGGAACGCCCTTGCGAACCAAGTAATCCGCAACATCAGTGGCAAGCATGTCGTCTGTCAAGGCGGCCTTCATCTTGTCGCCATTGACCTTGAGGGTCGCCAGAACACCCTGCGTGATCCGCAGGCACTGGGAGACCGTCTTGATGCAGTCGATGAGAGGCTCGACTGATTCTTGGAGATCCTTGTTGTAGGATGTGGGAAGACTCTTCAAGGAGGAGAGAAAGCCAGAAGCCTACTAAATATCAGCATTGCGTCGTTACACCACGAAGGAAACAGGCAGAGGTAACTTACCTGCCCCATGACTCTGCCGGCCTTGCCCCGGATCAGCTCCAGGCTGTCGGGGTTCTTTTTCTGCGGCATCAAACTGCTGCCAGTGCTGTAGGCATCTGCAACCTGCACAAAGCCAAACTCAGCGGTCGAGAAGAGGATCAAGTCCTCGCTGAGACGGCTGAGATGCGCCATCAGCAGACTCGCCCACTGCAGGATCTCAACGACAAAATCCCGATCGGCAACAGCGCAGAGACTGTTCGGATGCACCGACGCGAACCCAAGGTCCTTGGCCATAAATTCACGATCAATCCCGAACGGATTGCCAGCAAGCGCACCGACACCCAACGGACAGGCCGAGACGCGCTCCTTGACACCCTCAAGCCGCTGGAGATCGCCCATAAGAAAAGTGGCATGTGACAGCAGCCAATGCGAGAAGCGGACCGGCTGAGCGCGCTGCAGATGTGTGTACCCGGGCATCAGGATGGGGAGATACTCCTTTGCCTGTGCCGCGCTGACCCGGAGGAGGTCCTTCAGGATGGCTGCGAGCTCGTTGAGCTGCTCGCCAGCCCAGAGCCGCATGTCGACGCCGACCTGCTCATTGCGCGAGCGGCCGGTATGGAGCTTCCCGGCAGCTGAGCCAATCAACTCGCCCAGACGGCGCTCGTTGGCCGTGTGGATGTCCTCGTCTGACTTTGTGTCAATGACGAATTTGCCCTCTTCCCATTCCTTCTCCACCTGTTTCAGCCCGGAGATGATCTGATCGAGTTCCTCGTTCGAGAGGATCTCGAGTTTTCGGAGGGCCTTGGCCCAGGTAATCGAGCCCTGGATATCGGCTTTGTAGAGGACCTTGTCGAAGGAGAGTGACTCGTTGAATTGGAACATCAAGTCGTCGATTGCGCCTGTCGATTGGGAGTTAGCTGTAAGCTGAATTTGCTTACATCAGATCAAAAATGGTCAATCGGTCTCACCGGTGAATCGGCCACCCCAAAGAAGGGCTGGAGCGCTAGTGGGAGCCATGTTGTGCGCTCGAGAGTTGTCGCTGGAATGGAAATTGGAAGTCGAGTCACGACTTGAGTGATTCACAAAAGACCCTGGGGCCTAAGTCATCGACTCTGTGCTTATCGTTATCTTTGGTGGATCCGAATATTTCAATACGTATCTTACATACAATATGGTACCGGTATTTGACACTTTAGGACGCGTGACTTCGCGAGAAACGCGTCTGCCGCGATCTTAACGAAGTACTCCGTAAGAATGCCTTCACTTTCAAATCTGCATCTATGTTCGCGAGAGTATCTCATTTGTACTTCTATAGGCACACCTGTATTCTACCCATGCAAATTCAAGATCCGATCCAATCCGCTAGTCCTTTCCGAACAGTTCCCTCAACACTGCCTCTGGCTCACTTCGGATCGATCCATGCCTCAGGCGCGCGCTGCCCTTGACCAGTTCGCACCCGTTGATTTTCCTTGCAGTCTCTTCGCAAAAGTTCCAAGCTACATGCATATCGTTGGGATACGCCAATGCTCGCACAGGCACGTCGTTTCTCGCCAGCTGTTCTTCGTCGTACAGATTCGGCCAGTCCGTCTTCTCGGCCAACAATCGCGCGGGTCGGATGAAGGGCTCCATCTTGGGGCCTGCGTCGTGTAACATGAATTCGAATATCATCTCCCCGGAAAAGAACAGCTGGGTTAGTTCAATCTCGTCGAAGCTAAAGTCGTCTCTCAGCCATGAGAAGCCCGACTTCTTCTTCTCAGCCTTTTCCTTGCCAACCTGCTGGGCAGCCCACTGCGAAGCCACGCCAGGCCCACAGCAGTAAATCTTCTCATGCAGCACCGCATACAGCGGCCTCTCCAAGAGTTTGAACCCCGTCCCTCCAGCCTCGTGAAACTTGGCCAAAGTTTGCTTGGCCGCATCTCTATCCTCCTCATTCAACTCGTTTGCCAGCAACTCCACCAATCGATGCATCTCTCTCCAGTCTTCCGCCGGGCTCCCACCCAGCCTTCTCCCCATCGTCATAAACCCCCTCGGCGTCAGCCTTGACCCATCCGGCAACTCCGCCCCCTTGTCACCATACATCCTCCACAGCTTCCCCAACACCTCCTTCACCTTCTGATTATCCCCGATATTCACCCTATCCGCCGCATTCCTCCTATAATACTGCCGATTCTTTTCCCTCACACCCTCAAACAACCTCTCATAAACCTCCCTCGGCGTCCTCCCCACCGGCGGTAGCCCCGCAGAGAGATACACCCTCTCCAACCCCCCCGGTAGAAACGAAAGATACGTCGTCGCAATCCACCCGCCATACGACTGACCCAGCAGGATGTATTTCACCTCCTCCCCCTTGGCTAACCCCAGCACCTCCGGCAAACGCAGCCTGATAGCCTCCAAATCAGCCACGATCGCGTCCTGTCGGAAATACGACAGATACTCCGCTTGACGAACAGCTTGTTCCTCAGGATCCTCACACTCAGCTCCAATCCGGGCGATCAACTCCCCGGTCACCGCGTCTTCCCCACTTGTGCCGCGGTAGTTAGGGTAGAGGATCGGCCAGCCGTGGTGTTTGAGGATCTCACCGTTGAGATCGGGGTTGCGGCAGGGGGGGTTGGCGTCGCCTGGTCCGCCGCAGAGGTAGACTAGGATGGTCTTGTGGTTCTGGGCGAGGAAGGAGGTCCAGGACGGGGTGAGGTCGGTGGAGATGGTGAATTCGGCGCGGGAATATACGAGGTTGGCGGAGATGGATATGGAACTTGAAGGGAGCTGGAACTCGGGGTGGTTGGGGTTGTTGTGGTCGAGGGGCACGGAGAATTTGAGGGGCATGATGTTGTAGCCGTTTTCCGAGCGCAGGGGGCCGTGTGGGTGAGTCCCTCCGGCTGGCTGGATGTTCTGCCAGTTGAGGGTCTTCATGGGGCGGAGTTGGAGAGACAGCAGGAGCCTCGGGGGTCAGCGTTCAGCAGATGATGTTCAAGGAACTTAAAAGGAGGGAGTACCCGAGGGTAGGCATGTGTCGAGGCTCTTTGCGGATGTCGTTTCTAATGTTCGAACAACTAAGCTTGCTGCTTTGATACAGGACATGTTGCCAAAAGGCCAGCCAGATCCGCCGGTTTCAATTTCGAGTCCGTCACTCGGGCCAGCCGCGACACGTACCGCTCTCAAAGGAAAGAGCGACCGTTTCTGCCTTCGGTTGGGTGGATTATTGCGTCTTTCCATCGCGCGGAAGGCTCAAGCGGCAAGCACCAACACCGTTAAAGCACTCCAAATCGCAGTTGGTGTCACTGCATAGAACCCTGTGTGAAAGACCGGACTGACTAAGGTATCGTCAGTCAAGCAACTCGTGACGGCCATGACTGAGAAACAGGGCAAAGAGCATCATGATATATCAAGTATCAAGACTCAGATGCCGTCTCTCTAGCATTCAGGCGGCTCAAGGGCTGAGGCCGTTGACATCTCTGCTGACCAGTGTGGAAACGTTGCCAGTATGTTGAACAAAGACTCATATCATGGCTCCTTTTACCCCTGGCTTCCCATTGCCGCAACTGGCACCTATGGTCGTTTTATATTCCGCGCAAGGGACTGGATCTAACTGGTCAGCAACTCAGGGACAGAAGGCAATCAAGCCATGTGTACTGTCAGCACCACTGAGGGTACCCGTATGTTGGAGATGTGGGAATGCTTTCCAGCTTGTTTCCGCTACAAACATGCCAGTGCTAACAACATGAAAGAAAACTTAACCATGTACGCTGTGATCGCATTGTGCGACCAAAAATCATGACGGCTCGGAGCCCTCCAACACACCCTCGTTGGTACCAAGAGAGACTCGAGCCGCATGGACTCCAAATGCCAACGACAGTCCTCCCTATCAATGGCGGATTGATATTCCAAAGCATTTACGAGCCCAACAGAGTTGTCCAATCAAAGGCAAGCCGAGGTAAAAATGCAGACAACCTAACCACTGTCAAGCTTCCATCTCGAGCCACAGCATGATACACTATTGATGTGTGTTAGATCAGGCTCTTCGAGATTCAATCTGGGGCACCAACTTACCGTCCTTGGACGGGATGCAAAGACATCCATTTCAGGGGGCGTTCCAGGTCTCTGTGGTACACTCGGGATGGCGAACTCCTCGGGCTGCAGCACACATGTATCGTGTACTAGCTGGAACCCAACATCATCCATCGGCTGCCCAACGAAGTCTGTGGCCATTGTCACACAGTACTACTTGAATGTAAACACATCATCCTCATAGCTGAAGACTTCAGCCGTCACAAGACAGGCCCTCAGACGGTAAGGGTGGTAGTTGCGAGTCTGAAGGCTCTGGACGACCAATATTCTGGAGCTGTCCGTGGCTGTTAGAGCATGGTGAGTACCCATGTTCATTTCGTCTGGGGGGTAAACTCTTTCCAGTACGAACAGGAGAGGCTCAGACCTGTTTGGGTGTCCGGCTCCGTTGTCCATGGTCTCGGCGTTTATGGTTGCGTTTCGCCAACGCACAATGAGGGAATGTAGCGAGCTCACGGCTTCTTCGGTTTTGCGATAGATATGCCTCCAGATCGGAAAGCCGCGGTTGTATTCGATACCGATGTCGTAGGATAACCCCAGGCGGAATCCTGACTCTAGGGGCAAGGCATCATAGGAAGCACCACTGTGGCTATAATCTGTTCAGTTGGGATTCAGAGCTTGGAGTTTCACAAAGACCAGACAGTTACGGTCGACATACCTGAGAATAAGGAACTGGTTTCCCCGTGGGGCTGAGGCTGGAGAAAAAAGCATCCCATTGCCCCCATCGCTGTGGCAAATTGCAATATCTCCTCCCGTGTAGTCTCTGTTCAGGATGATCAAAAGTGTCGCCACCCGACTCGGATCACACCGTTTGCTGAGACCGGTCAACAGTCAACTCGAAGGAACTCTGGTCAGGTATGCCCACTTGTGATAGTCTCGAAATAATGACTCCCGTTCCCAAAGATACAAACCATGCAAACCGATCCTGAATCTGCTGAGGTCGCTGAAACCCAGGTACTCTCCGGCGGCCTGACGGAGCATTCTCAAGTATGCGTCCCAGCTCGGGTCTCTGACTGTCACATGCTTGCCCGCAATGTACCAAGTCGGAGATCGCAGGGCTTGTTCCCAGCCGGTTGTGCCAGTATAATGTCGGACAAAGTCTTTGACGCGAGCAACTTGATCGGCGTTGAACGGAAAACGAAGAACTGATTCGCCGTCGATGTCAATGTCGCATACTTGGTTGTATTCGAACCACGCGCCGTAGGCAAGTCGGCCCGTTGGAACCCGCTTTAAACGGTCGACGATGTTTTGCCGAATGTCGGGACCAGGCGAGGATGACGGGTAGTTCGGCGGGGTCGGAGTGTCCTGCCATGTCACAGACTCCGAGTTCATGCTCGGGCAAGTCAGTTGGATAGGTACTAAACGGCCAGTGTAGGGACCTGGTTCACAACAGCCTTTTCAACAAGCCCAGATGGAGCGCGGGAGGGAGGAAAGAGTCGAGATATGGATGTGGCCCAGAACGTGCAGTCCAAAAGCTGTGTGATGCACTTTGGAGGGATCACGGAAAAAAATTCGATGTGAAGTTATGTTGGAGCAATCACGCTAAATGCATAACTATCCGTTCCTGGTTCTTCTGGAAGCAGCGTGCTTGTCCATTAGCTAGGAGTACATGAAGGGGAAGGAACCACCCACATATGGAAAGAAGGACAAGCAGAAACCAAGCCAGCGGTCCAGCACTCAGGACCTCGACGTTCTCCAAACATGAACCGATCATTGATGAAGTTGCAGGTTATCCGGTTTGCTTCTCATAGTATGTTCGCTGTGCCTAAGACACACCATTATTACCTCCTGACAACCTCACTGAGAGCCCTGAATCCTCCCTTTACACTAAACGCTTCTATCCCTTGGTGTCTAAGCGTCGATGTCCCCAACCGGGACGCGTCTCCGTCATAGCAAACCAGGATCACGGCACGCTGGCTTATCTTAATACCATCCAACAGTTTCAATACTCCTGCCTCCGAGAAACGGGACTGGATGCTATTCCAGATAGAGAACACGGCTTCCGGATCCCCGAACAGATCGCCGCCCGCCAACTCAGGAGTCAACCCGTCCAGCGGTAAATGAATGGAACCAGGGACGTGATGCTTCTCAAACGCGGTTTTAGCCCGGAGATCCAGGACAGCGGGCGCGTATAAATCCGGCTCTGGATGAAGGTGGCAGCATCTCGGGTTTGACTTGTGACTGGCAGAGTGGCCGAGGCAAGACCGGAGCGTGGACAAGAACCTGGAAACCCTCCGGGGGTTCAAGGGATCCGCATCTACGACGGAGTCGAGGGTTGTCAAGGATATGTTGATTGCCTTTTCACTTGTGACCGGACGCACTCGGTCCTGCAGCATCTCAGCCGCCTTAAGGGGATCGAGAATCCACCTCTCATCATGTCTGAGCTGGTCACACTGCAGCAGAATCTGCACCAAAATGGGTCAAGGGAGTCAGCAAGGGTCAACTTAAGGTGGGAGAAGGTGGAAGCAGAGGGGGCAGGAGCAATGATACCTTATTTTGAATAGGCGGAAACTCCGCCTCTTCAAGCTTCTGAAAGTACCCTGCGAGATACTGGTAAGGAAGGTCGCTGCAGGTAAACACGCACGAGACCTCGCCGGTCGTGTTATTAGCAAGCTTCCCAAGCTCACCCGTCTTCTTGAGCCGGCCGATGTAATCCAGGAGCCCGCACAGAGCTTGCCCGGAGGACGGGCCAGCAATCAAGCCTTCTCGGGAGAGATGCATCGACGCACGATACGAGTCGACCGATGCAACCTCGACAAAGTCGTCTACCGTTTGCGCCCAGGGAAATCCGCAGGAGTTGAATCCTTCGAAATGCCTTGGTCCAGGGGTTGGGTCACCGAAGACGTTGAACACCCTGTGATGTGTCATTAGGCGCCCGAGGTGTAAAGGCAGGGATGCTCTGATGACGGTAGCGTGAGCCCAGGTAATATAACTCACCCCAATGTCCTGACGGAGGGTTTCTTGGACTTGAGATATGCTGATGTCCCGGTAATGCAGCCTAGGTAGGTAGTTCAGGGGTCAGAAGGCAATTTTTCGTTCCCAAGAGGAGATTACCGGCATACCTCCAGTGCCCACTGTGGTGCAAAAGATGTTGATCTCTGGTAGCTGCTGGAGGATTTGCGGCCCTGTCCATTGCTCATGTGCCCTCCAGTTCTGTTGATACATTGAATCAGTTACCAGATTTATACGATCACGGTCCTGGAGTCAGAGGCCGTCCTTACGTTCTCATTATCATATTGCCCTGGGTATGTCACATCCCGACGCTTTGCCGCTAACCGCCTCAATCTACACATGATCCCGGTCTCATCTGTAGGCTCTTGCTGTGCTAGACCGCTGTAAAGATGTCTGTCCTTCACTTAGACTTTGCCGTTGGAGGTGAGGCAAGAAGCTGAGACTCACGGCGAAATTCCAAAGAAGCGCAGCAAGCTGAGAGACTCCGGGTGCTTCTTGTTGGTGACATATGCATTGACGTCGTTATGGCCCCATAGAACACGGGCAATGATCCCCAGGGATAGGACCGTTGACCCCGAGCTGGCTTCGACGATGGTGTTGTGCCTGGCCTCAGGAATTCCTCTGAGCATTCTCAACGCTGGGCGTCGTTAGTGTCTAAGAAAATCTCCCTGATGCACAGGGCTCCTTACCGGGTAAAGACTTGACGTTTTGCGCAGGAAGATGTGTGAGCATCTTGGCGTATATCCGGACTCCATCCTGTCTGAAGGGGTTCAAACGGTCCGGAATCTCTATCAGAGGTAGCGGTGGATTCTTGTCAGGGTCGAAGAAGTCTGCCACCGATGTAGGACCGCGGAATACGTTCATGTCGTTTGGAGTGCCCATGGTAGGTAATCAAGGTTAAGGGGAGGAAGACGACAGGAGAATAGGTCCCATGAAGAATGCCTATGTGATTTGAGCTGTTCTCTGCCCCGGGTTGAAGCGACACACTGTGATACAGCTTCAAGTTACACCGGACACACCTTTCGTAGTCCCAACGGTGCGGATAGGTAAGGTACCTTGAGCTTAATTCTTGCTGCACTTCAGGTTCTCCAGCCCTAGCTACCTCCCAACCTACTAGATATCTTATCGATCGGTGGCACCTGAATTGGCCCCTTAAAAGCTCTAAGTCCCATACGTTCCTGACACGGAAACTGCCGCTGGCTTCCGGAAAACGATCGAGGAGAGAATCCCATCGTGTCGGGTTCACTCAGTACAAGTTGATTAACCGCTCAAACCCTCTCAGTGACTGCCCGTGAACCTTGGCTTGGCCAAGACATGCGTAACCTCTTTCTGAACATTCCGGAGTCAGATGATGTCGCTCTGGTTACTTGTAGATGAGCTAGTACAAACGAGCGTGAGAAGTTTTGTCACAAACAAAACGCAAATGAGCAAGTTTCTGAGGTGAGCAAGTTTCCCCTCAGATTTCTGCCTGCTGCAGTGGAACTGCGGCAGGAAAGAGCATCTGTGTCTCAGGAAGTATGAGTGGTGCCCGCCCGGATCCTACCTTCCGTCTCACAACAAGGTCAACAGACCAACAGTTAAAGTCTTGGCCCGAGCCAGAAGAGTCCAGCCACCGAAGATACCCAGCGGGCATTATTCCACGACAGGATGAAATGCCGCCATATTGATCATCAATCTAAACTTTTGTTCCACGAGTCCGGGGTCGCTTAGCTACACGCCGAGGTGTTACTGCTCTTTCCAGTTCCACTCCAGTCAGCTCGAGTTATTTATACACAGATGCATATGTACCTGTACAACTGCCGAAGTTAAAGTTCTGTGTAATCTGGGGTTCAGTCTTTCTCTCCACCCCTTCCATCATTCTGGTCACCCAGAATGGCTCAAAACTGGACCGTGCCCACGGAGGCTTGGAGGTCATCACGCCCGCTCGGCTGGGTACTCGGTATACAGACCTGTGCAGCTACAGGTAAGAAACCTGAACCGGCAGCAGCAAATGCTTGTCATAGCCCGGATCAGCTCTAACAGCGACTTAGTCTACCTCCGCGCTGTACAGTCTACAGTTCTCGATAGACCACAACGTCACTGGTCTGTAGACTTGGAAGTCATTCCCCCTGACGATGCATCAACCACCGCGAAGCCAACTCTCGAACCTATCCTCATACACGAGGATGACCTGGAAGCAAAATACTCTGCGCTGCTCACCACAGACCTGCTCAGCGTCCTAGCCGACACTGACAGTGCCCAACCTGGCACGCTGCTGAGACTGCTATTCCCCCAGGAGGCCGGCACGCCCGTGAGGTCCGATGTCCTCCACTACAGGCTTCAAGGGCTCGACGAGGTACGCAAAGTCAGAAGCTTCCTGAAGCCCCTGGTGCCTGTGAGCGCGGTTCCGCCCGAGCAAGCCAACCTCAGTTCCAATTCGGCCCAGAGCTTCATGCAACTCCTCAAGGGCGCCATCGGGGGTATCGTTGCCCAGTCAGTCACACCAGGAGAGGATATGTCACAGCTACGCCACACCCTCGATGTGGAACTCAAACTGCGTCTCTCCTTCCCCTGGTCAATCCCCAACCCGCTATCCCGGCGTCGTGTCTTTTGGGTCCAGGGCCGCGCCAACATTGAGGCAAGCCGCCAGTTCTATCAAGCCGCAAAGGCACTGGGAATTGACCTCGTTGTCCTTGACGAGCCGGGCCATTGGATGGGGGACGACTCCGGTCCGTACGCGCACTATCGCGAGGCGTTCATCCCCATGTCCGTAGATGGCGACGAGGGCTTGACCGATCGCATCGTGGACGCCGTCAGGGCCTACCCGAAGCAGGTCGACGGGATCGTCACCATCAGCGACGTGCGGCTGCCCCATGTTGCGCGGGCCTGCGAGATTCTGGGGCTCCCCACGTCCCCGTCCGCGGCGTACCGCATTGCGGGCGACAAGGGTGCGACTCGCCGGCTGGAGGATTCCGTCAGTGGCACTGAGAGTTTTGTTCTCCAAAGTGCGGAAGGGCTTGATGCCGTGCTGGCCAGACGCAAAGAATCCTTCACATACCCCCTGATTGTCAAACCTTGTACAGGCTGGAACAGCGACTGTGTGGTCAAGGTGCGGAACCAGGAGGAGCTGTACGCCGCCGTCCGCCGGGCGTCGGCTAGACACGCAAGTTCCCCGGCGAAAAACACCGGTGTCGTGGTAGAGCCGTACATCGATGGTCCTGAGGTGGACGTCAATTTCGTCATGCTCGACGGCGAAATCCTCTTCTGCGATATCACAGATGACTTCCCATGTGCAGGTGACCTGGCCGCAGCCGAAGGGTCTCCTCTGGCGGCCAATTTCATGGAGACACTCATGGATGTCCGCTCGATACTCCCCCAGGAGGAGCAGGACATGATGCGAGACTCGCTGCAAAAAAGCATCAAACGCTGCGGTTTCCAGTCAGGCATTTTCCACTGCGAGGCCCGCGTGCGAGGGTCCCACATGTATTACGGGCCGAGGGATGATAATGGACTGTTGGACTTGCGTCTTCGGCCGCTCGACGGGAAACTGCCTCCGCCAGCGACATGCTACCTGCACGAGATCAATGCCCGGCCCCCGGGGTACATCAACTGTGTTGCGGCGCTGCTGGCGTATGGAGTTGATTACTACGCCATCCGGCTGCTCCTGGCCCTCGGGCCGAGCGAGGATGCGAGAATACGGGCGCTGGCGCAGCCGTTTTCTTGGTGCAGCCGTCTCGTGTCGCAGTACGGGTTGGGGATCGTTGTCCTGCCTCCGACCAAGGAAGGGATTATGGGATCTGAGGATGCAGTGGGGGAGTTTTTGGACGCTAACCCGGATCTGCGAGAGCATGTCGTGTTTTACCAAACGGTTAAGCAGAAGGCGGAGGTGGTACAGGGACCTGATTCGAGTGAGCTGTGGTGTATTGGCTATGTCATCGTTGCGGCCACGAAATCTGATTCAAGGAAAAAGGTCTTGGAGCTGGCCCAGCTTATGAGGGAAAGATTTGATTATAAGCTGATGGAGGAGGTTTAGAGAAAATATGACAGACATACATTGATTGCAAGCAATTCAGGTATCTATGCCTTCCATGGGGGTGTACCCCTGAATCGCACCGCATCTTGCCCCTAGCTTGCCCACCCCCCCTGAGCCCCTACCAACTGAACCCTTCATCAACCAACACATACGCCCTCTTTGCCAACCCGCTCCGACTAAGCTGCACAACCTTATGCCTGACATGATCGGCCATACCAGGCGGTCCACATACAACAATCCCCAGCAACCCATCATCCCCACCCTCCTCGCGATCATGATGAACCAACGCCTTCTCAAGAATCCCGTCCAGATCCAACCTCTGTCCCACCACCGTCTCAACCTCCACACCAGCCGGAAGAGCAGCCAGCGCAGGCCCGACCGCAGCCGCCAGTCCGGCTTTGCGCGTTGCCCAGAACAGTCGCGACGTAATAGCCTGGCGGTTGGTGGTGGTGGTGGCGGTGGTGGTTGTACGGAGTAGGTAAGGCAGGAGTGCGGTAATGCCCACGCCGCCGGCAAGGTACAGCGTGCTGGAGCAGTGTGAAAGCTGTCTCCTGACGTCGCCTGAGTGGGGGTACGGTCCGTCCACCAGGACGCGGATGACAGTAGATTGGGACTGGGTTGATCCGGCGACGCGGGATCCTAGGGCGCGGGTCACGCCGGTGCGGACGCGGGCGAAGAATGTTGTTGTCTTGGGCCGAGTGAAATTTGCGGAGGATGTAAGCACGGTTACGTTCGACTTTTCCACGGTGGTTTCTTTGCCTTCGTGCTCCGGGCCAGAGGTAGGCGGGGTGTCTGAGCCTGAGCTTGAATCGGTCTTCAAGTCAAGCGAGCTGAATGCCACGGAAAAGGGGTGTGTTTCCCAGAAGCGCCAGCTCAGTGTTGGGAAGCAGAGGTAGGCCACGCCGTCTGAGAGTTGCACGCCGTTCACGTCCACGCGGAGGTACTCGCCGTCGGTGTCATGGACGAGGCTGACGGTAGCGGTGCGGTAGCCCCCCAAGGCCATGCGAACTAGGCGGGCCAGGCGGTCGGTGGCCCAGATACCCGCCGCGATGAATGCCCAGATCTCGTACCCCCACTTGTATTGATAGCAGTACCATATGTGGTAGTAGTAGCCGATGATGAAGATCAAGACCAGAACCACGTGCGAGGCAAGGAAGAACTCATAGATCTTCTGCCGCACAACGAGGAGAGACGAGGGCAGAATCGCAACGACGGCGACGGTACCCACAATCCCCCACTGCCAGTACAGGCGGGCCAGCTCGGACTGGTACGAACCGTAAACGTTGTAGTAGCCCAGAAGCATTATTGAGTGGAGGACGGTGTGGAACACGGCCCAGTAGCCCAGCCAGCGGTGCAGAAGGAGGTAGGTGCCGCAGCTCCAGTCGGTAACCCAGAGCAGCACGTTGTTGCGTGCCGCAAAGAGAAACAGCGCTACGCAGTTGCCCATGGCCATGACACCGGCGCGGTTACCCATGACGCTAAGCGTCTGGGCCGCCAGGGAGGGGAACGTGCTTTGCGGATGGTGGGCGACGTAGGGCGCGAGCAGGAAGACCAGGTTGAGGATGCTGATGAGCGCAATGTACAACGCCTGGCCGCGGGTGGGTATTATTCCCATGCCTGGAGCTGCTGGCTCACGATGACGCCTTCCAAGTACAGCCGGGTCGATCAGGGCGGACTGGAACCAGCTCCACTGAGGGCTTTTGGCGATGCCGGGCAGGAAGCGGATGAGAGACAGCGGAACGGGGAGAAAGATGGCGACTAGCATGATGACAATGCTGTAAGTCGAGTGGCCGTTCTCGTTGACCTCGAAATCCAGCATGCCATTGTATTGCTTCTGCCAGTCCTTGGGCGCAATGAAGCTGGTCACGTTCAGGGGTGCGCCAGCCTTGATGGTAGGCAGAGCGCTGGAGACTTGGGGCCCGGCCTCGGTCATGAACTGGCGACTCTTGAGGTGTGCGGCCCTCATGCCGTGGCTGTGTCCTCCATGACCGCTGCCGTTGTCCCCGCCGGCGGAGGAGTTCGCAGGCAACCGCATCTCATCTGCCCGAGCAGCAGCCAGGGCGTCGACGTAAGACATGGCCGGCACATATTGGTAGTCGCCGAGGGTGCCGGTGCCGAGATGGGAAACCCAGTAGTCCTCGATCAAGTCGAGAGGCGGGCTGTCGCTGATGGGGCAATATGTGTCGATGCAGATGGCCATGGTGCGGAGGAAGGCGGCATCTCGGACGAAACAGTCGGGCGGCGTGGTGACGGGGTTGTGGGCGGTGCCGTGATTCGCCGTGCTGTCGGTCGGCGTGCACGACAGCCGGCAGTTCCTGATCACATTGCGGCAGGCGAAAGCGCACGTCGGGTGGTACAGCGTCTTGCCGAATCCGATCATGCCCACCCCGTCTGCCAACACCGTCACGGCGTGGAGAGAGGTGAGGGCAACAGAGACGAACGAGCCGCGGGTCGGCTTCATGATGGCGACGTTCACCTTCCGGTTCTTTGCATAGCCCTTCGGTCAGCACTGTAGCCGTGCTCCAAAGACACGGGCATCTTGCTGAAAGTCGGCAGGAAAGAGATGCAGGAACAAAGGCCCAGTTTTATCAGAGTTACACTCGACACCTTCCCCGGACGTGAGCAAATTGTGGCGTCTCCCTAGTGTATATTGACTCCCAACCTCGCCAGGTACGTTCCGGGGGGGTCAGATTCAGCCTTAGTTGGTGCAAGCCAAGACACGGAAGAATAAGCCCTGGGTTCCATGCCCGTACCGAGGTCGTATCGGAGACTTGAGACGCCGCACGCGGCAGACAAACTCGGTAAGCAAGACATTTGGCCCTGCAGTCCATCAGGCATTTTGATACAGCGATAAGAGCAAGAGAAGAAGGACCGAAAACTCTAGCGACCAACTTCATCCAGCTTGCAAATGACCTCTGTACAAATGAGCAGCCTCCAAGCATCATCAGATGCTATAAACCTCTCCATGTTCTTCCGCAAGACTTCCACCTGCTCTTCAGTGTACCCAAACTGGGCAGCAGCTTTCCGGTATTGCGAGTTTTCATCGGCGAGCATCGTCAGCATCGAACCTCCGTACAACTCCCTCTCCGGCCGAGTAATATTACTGAGAACGCTCGCCGACGCCGTTATCTGGTCCCTAGGGAAGCCAACTTCCAGTGCCTTGCTGACCAGTTTCCGGCCCGTCTGCGTGTCCAGTCCGTTCAGCTTGTAGATACGCTCCTGCAACTCGGCGCTCTCGGGACACGGCGGCCAGAGCACTTGAGAGTGAGTATCCCCCTCGCGGCACGCCACGATACCGCCGTCTTGTTTGGCAAGCCGTTTCATCTGCCGGAGAACCTCGATGTTGTTGGGGATGCAGATGAGCGTGGTGTGCTCGTGGACCACGTCGAACCCTGAGCTGATCTCCTCTGCGGAGAGAAACGACTCGGGCTCAAGGATGTTGCCCGCCCGGAACTCGATGCCGGTGCCGGGGGCTGCTGTGGGAATGTTGGCGTTGTTACGCGCAATGACTTCGGTGCCGATGTCAACGCCTATTATCTTTGCCTGGGGAAACCGCCGCGCGAGGTCAAACGTGATGCTGCCGGGGCCGCAACCCACGTCTAACAGGGAGAAGGTTGGTGGTAAGGCCTCGAGCGTTGGGAGCAGGTAGCCCAGGCATGTTTTGACGTTGCGTAGCTCAAAGGCTTTCAGCGTGTCTTCCTTGTAGCCGATGTGGTACTCCTGCTTGTGGCCTGCCGTCTCGGTATTCGACGCCATTGCTTCCCTGAGTGCTGACGTGCGTAGTGCCGGTCTGTCTGAAGCGGTTGATGCAATACTGGCTTTGAAATAATGCGCCCCAAACCCCGTGAGCTTATTCTTCATATGCAGTCTTGCTCCCGTCAAGTATTCGGTACTTCGGCGGTACATCCATCTTCAACCGTTCTGCCAAGCCGCAAGGGGGGTGAGCAGTCTTGAGCAAGTTGAGAGGGAAAAAATGGTCGAGCAGTTTTGAGCGGGTTTTGAACTTTGTCGTGGTATTCCGGTCTCTTGGCATCTTGGCATCTTCCGTCTCATCAATCGTTGCCAGATTGGGGCAAGAGGTGAGTTGAAGTTTACGAGAATGGAAGGAACGACTTGGGCTCTTGCTCGTGCCTGACAGGAGGTGCACAACACAAGTTCGAGATTTGTGAATGGCTAGATTCCATTCCACCACATATTTCGGCGGTTGCATTTCTACTTCAATCTTAACTATTATGAGATGAACTCATGGGTTCTCAAAGGAATAGTTAGGTTACTAGGTATGAAGGCAGTAGCCAAAGTATGTACAAGTGGAGCTTCCACATGCCACTGCATGACTAAATGTCTACAACATCCATTGCATTCTCACTGCTGGATGGGCCAAAGAAAGGTACAGGACACACGCAACAAGATAGACACAGTTACTTACATTATCTTCAGCCCTACGACGCATCTGGTACCGTCCGCGAGGCCAGCACACCCTCTTCTCTCCAACATCATGGACCACCCCCATGCAGATTCCGAGAAAGGACCCAGCCTTGCAATAGTACCCGTCTCTGATATCGAACTGCTGCCACGGGATGCCACCGACGAGGAAATACGCAACCTACCGCTCGTGGTCGATCACATACCCCTTGCGGCTTGGGCTGCAGCTCTTCTAGGGGCGGCTGAGAGGTTCAGTTACTATTCCATCATTTCCATCTGGCGTAAGAACACCCACAGATGGTTAGAGGTTGCAGAAACTGTGTACTGATGAGGAAGTCTAAGAAAACTACATGCAACATGGTCGCGACGTCGGTACCGTGCCTGGAGCACTAGGCCTAGGCCAGTCCGTTGCCACGTCCATCTCAAACAGTTTCTTCGTCTTCTCCTTTGTGACGCCAATGCTGTTTGCACTTGTCTCTGATGTCTGGCTCGGTCGGTACAATACACTGCTTCTCAGTTTCAGGTGAGACGCCGGTGACAGAAGCTGTGTCGTTTGATCCAGCTTCCTACCAACTTTACCAAGCACCTGATCGTTCTGACAATACCAAGTCTCCTAATATGTGGGTCCTCCGTCATGTTTATAACCTCCCTGCCAGTGGCTCTGGATAACGGCGCCGGGATTCCAGGGTTAGCCGTCTCTATGGTTTTCACGGGGCTTGGGGTTGGGGGCATCAAATCGACAATTTCGCCATTCATTGGTAACCCTCTCGGTCTTACTCCAGCCATCTTCTGTCTTATGGGAGGTTAGTAACTAAGTCCGACGCTCACAGGTGATCAATACGTGCAAAGAAAACCTCGGCTGGTCCGCAAAAAGAACCGTGACCTCGTTGTAGTCGATGGTTCACGAACCATACAGTTCCTGTACAATGCATTTTACTGGTAAGTGGACTGCTCAGGGGAACTGAGGTATCTGGACTGGCAGACAGTGGCAGTCCCCTGAATTAACCGGATAATGGTAGGTTCACAAACATCGCCTCACTCTCTTCCATACCCGCCACGTTCTTGGAGCGCGAGTTTGGATTCTGGACTGCATATCTCATGGCAACCATCTCCTTGATCGTTCCGTTCGCTGTGCTCATCAGCCTGAAGTCGAGACTCGGTAAGTCCGCAAGCCGGCGGATTGTCTTCTGACTACTAACCCCTAAATGACGGTCACAGTCAAGGTTGTACCCCAGGAGAACATTCTGCCGAAGGCTGTCAGGGCCCTGACCATTGCGGCTCGCAACGGGTTCAACCTGGACCATGCGAAGAACTCGTACCAGATTGAGAACCAGGGACGAAGCGTACCATGGGAAGACGGCTTCATAGACGAGCTGAAAAGGGGCCTGGTTGCTTGCCGTGTCATGTGAGTCATGAATCTGTTACCTTCCTTTCTCCCCCGGCTCCCGTCGGGACCACTAACCGCTCCCCAACACAGCTTCTCATTCGCCTTCTTCTACCTCTCCATCACCCAAATGTACAACAACCTCATCTCCCAAGCCGGCCAAATGAACCTCCACGGAGTCCCCAACGACATGATCCAAGCTATGGCGGGTGTAGCCTGCGTCGTCTTCGGCCCTGTCATCCAAGCCCTCTACAACTTCCTAGCTAAACGACGCATTCCCTTTGGCCCAATTGCGCGCATCTCCACCGCGTTCCTGATATGTGGAGGTGGGATGGCCTACGCCGCCGGTCTTCAGAGACTGATTTACACCACGGGACCGTGCTATGATGCACCCCTTGCATGTCCCGCATCGCAAGGAATGCCAAACGACGTGAACGTGTGGCTGCAGCTGCCCGTCTATGTGGCGCTCGCCGTGGCCGAGATCTTTGGCCTCGTCACGGCCAGCGAGTACTCGTACGAGAAGGCGCCAAGGGGGATGCGGAGCGTCGTCCAGGCCATGGTGCAGTTGAGCGCGTGCGTCGGGGCCTTGCTTGGCATAGCTATCAGTCCGGCTGCCCGTGACCCCTATTTGGTTATTGTGTATGGTGTTCTGGCTGGAGTCATGGGTTTGTGCTCGGCCTTGTTTTGGGTCGTCTTCCGCAGATACGACAGGATCAATGATCAGCTCAACTGCCTGCCTGATGCCGCCTCGGAGCCGGAGAGAACATGATGATAATGGATGAATGGGGAGTTCAGCCGGCAACGACCAACTCACTGAGCTGCAATTCTGACAGGGTCTGATGGTTCAGGCAGGGTTTCGGTTGAAGAAAGGGAATGGTGAATACCGTCTTCATCAAGTTCGAACGAGGCATCAATGGCGTTCAGTTGGAGAGGCTGAACTGGGTCAGGTCACGATATACTTTAGCTTGCCTGATATTTGCCTGAGGACGACTGGGGGTAGATGTACCAGAATTCCCAAACTCTCAGTCTGGGTTTTGTTCTGCCTGCCAAGCAAGGTATAATACAAGAGCCAGCCGACGAGTCAGACCAAGGAGTGACGAATGTGCTTGACCCAAGAGAAGAAAGCGGGCATAGACTGTCTCAAACCTAAACCACCAACTCCGTCATACTCCGCTAATGAATGATACAAACGATCGCCAATCTCTTGAGTCCAGAAGAGAAGCTCAAGGTTACCTTGCAAATCCATACCGCACCGCCTAATTCCTAAGCCTGGCTCTGTGATTTTGAGAGCCGAAGAAGCTAGTGTTTCTCGGGTGAACAGCAACTGGTGCTAAGAATGCTCATGCTGCGACTGAATCCATCTTGGACTCCCTCCCACCCAGATTGGTCGGCTTCACGTTGGGGTTTTTCTTGTAATAGTTGTTGATGGCAGACTTGATGGCGTCTAGTGATATCTGTTTAGCGTCATGCGGCAATGATGAACCAAGTCTGACATTTCGCATGGGCAATATACCTTCAGCAAGCATACTGCAGTGAAGTTTGACGGGCGGGAGGCACTAAGAGACATCTCAGCTTCTCTGTCAGTAGATCTGTACAGGGCAATCAACATACCAGTTCCTTCGCGATCTCGGTGTTCTTGACCTTCGCAGCCTGCTCAAGGGTCATTCCCCGAACAAGCTCTGTGAGGTAGCTGGAGGAGGCTCTGCAATGGAGTTAGTGAACGGCCTAAAGAACATGCGTTTCATCTGTCTCGACATCTGGAACCGGTTGAGGGGGTTGGTGACTGTGCTGGCTATCGGCGTAGGGTGGGCAGAAACACCGAGGAAAGTTTGGGGAAATGGCACTGAGTAGCGGTGGCCGGGTCGCTAGCTTCGGCTCGGGATGATTCTCAAATCCCACCATCGCATTCTTCCAATACCATCCTCCGGAAGCGAAGGGAGCCAGCGCCAGTGGGCGTTTGCAAGGCTCCAACTTCGGAAAACCGCGTGGTCCAACGCCGCCAGTGGTACACAGCTTCGTTCGTCGGCTAGCTATAGCGACGCCCACTTGGAGAGTGCTCGGCAACCCTCGGACTTCCGACCAAACCCCTTCTCGATCCCATAACACAATCTGGAGAAAAGGAGGGAATCCTTACATCGCGGAGCCGCATCCGAACGTCTTGAATCGAACATCGCTGATGACCTGGGTTTCGGGATCGACCTTGATATGAAGCCGCATAACGTCACCGCACTGCGCGCAGTGAACAGTTAGCGCACGCCTCGAGAGAACAGAGACGTCGGATAGCTTACAGCCGGCGCTCCCACCAATCCTTCGCCAACCGACTTGTCTTTCTTGTCTAATGTTCCGACATTCCGGGGGCGGGAGTAGTCTGCAGATGGTTGGGTTAGCGACACACAATTCCATACACCGCCAGAAGAGTTTGAGAATGTGCTGTAGGATAACGTACGGTCAAGGACCTTCTCATGGTAGTGACGCTTTGCTGCGGGTTGGGCAATCTGCGGCGCGAACTGTCGCGACACGGGAGTGGCAAGCGGTCGGATCGAGCCAGCCAGAGCTCGGCTGGAGACAGCGCGGACTGTTCTGGACAGCATTTCGCGAGAGATGTGAGTTTTGCTTGTTGTTCTCGGTTCTTAGTGATAATTCGCGGTGTCGAAGTGGAAGTTGTTGAAAGATGTCAGCGGGATATGGAGTTTGAGTGTGTGCTGGATGGAGGAAAGATTGCATTTGCCAAAAACTCATGGAAGATGCGGGACTTGTCCATGACGATTGAAGAGGCGATTCTGGGGCCGTGAGCGGTCTTAACAAAAATGGGTCCCAAAGTCAGGAGATGCAGCGTAGAAAGACTCCATTATTTGTTAGTGCAAGCTAGGCCTTGTGGGGCCCAAAAAGACCGCTTGAATGCAGGGCGCATGCCGACGTCGGCCGAGGCGGAGAATCGGAGGGTCAAAGGACCCACCCTCCGCGGAGATAAGATCATCTGATACGAGACCGAGGAGTTGCAAGGACGGGATGGCATTTGTGTTTTATTTATGAGCGGAAACCGCACTACAGTATTCAGCAATTTCTCTAGTTGCAGCGCAGTATCACACGGTTTTGAATAGCAGTTATTGTACTATTTCTATGGATTTCGGACATAACTAATGCTTGCACCGGATAGAGAAATTGTCTTATCTTCCCTTAACATTTCCCTAGCGTTTTGTTGGTTATCCTACACTAGTTTGTGTTAATCAGATCAGGGTCAAACTCAAGTTGAAGTCCAGCCAGTTAACTTTGACCTCAACTGCAGTGCCCACTGTCAGCTGCATCATCGCGGGGCTGGAGCCTGTTGTTTGCCCCGCGTTTCAGCTTCCTGCCTGCCGAGTGACGTGCCACCAAAAGCTTACCTACAGCTCAAGGTTACCCAACAAACCATCCCGATTACATACCGACCCAAGTTGCGTATCTGACCTACGAAATAACTTGCGCTCCACGGTTAACATCATCGCGCCTTTGAATATGGCGTGCCAACATATTGGATCTGCAAGTGTGTGGTTCCAGTCCAGGCTTCATGGCTAACAGGGCAAGCTAACGACCCCGACAGGCGTTTCCAAACCAACACCCGCAGACACGGTATATCGCGAAGACTGTACTCAGTGTTTTGATTCCATCGTGCGTAAAGCTCTCTGGGCGGCCATCTGTTGTCACACGCTTCAAACTGACACTCTCGCGACCAGGATGATCCAGCTGGGTTAGATGTCTGCCTCAAGTGCTTCAACGGAGGCTGTGCGGGCGACCGGAACCACGCAAAGCTGCATAGCATCTCCCGAAATCACCCTCTTGTCCTCAATGTCCGCCGCACCCGCAAGATCATCGTGCGCGACGAGCCGCCGCTCAAGATGTCCAAGCTCGCCATCGCCGCCGAAACCGAATCGGACCGCTACGACACGACGTTGACGGTCAAGTGCCTAGAGTGCGGTATCGACGACATCGACAAAGCCAACCCCGTGATTGCCGCGGCGGTGGAGGCAATCATGGCCGCAAACACATTTTCCCGGAAAGAGGAGGTGAAGGCGTGGGAGCAAGAGTTGACCAGTTGCGAGCACATTCTCACGCTCCAGCAAGGCCCGCCCCGCCAGATTGAGTCTCAGGACCTTGGCCACTGCTCCAAATGTGACCTGAACGAGAACCTCTGGCTCTGTCTAGAATGCGGGAACCTTGGCTGCGGCCGAGCACAATTTGGAGGTGTGGGTGGCAACTCTCATGCCTTGGCCCACTCGACCGAGTCCGGCCACGGCGTAGCGGTCAAGCTTGGCTCTATTACGCCCGAAGGCACTGCCGATGTATACTGTTATACGTGCGATGAGGAGCGGATTGATGACGACCTTGGCACCCACCTAGCCAATTGGGGTATCATCCTTTCGGAGCGGCAGAAGACCGAAAAGAGCTTGACGGAGATGCAGATCGAGCAGAATCTGCGATGGGAATTTTCAATGACGACCGAGGACGGCAAAGAGTTGACTCCGCTCTTTGGCCCTGGCCTGACAGGCTTGAAAAACCTGGGAAACAGCTGCTACCTAGCCAGCATCCTCCAGTGCCTCTACGACCTGCCCTCATTCCAAGAACGGTACGGGGGCGGCGTTTCTTCGCTCCCCGATGTGCAAGATCCCGCGCAAGATCTGGAGACACAGCTACGCAAGATTGGGGACGGCCTGCTCTCCGGTCGGTACTCGAGGCCAGACTCGGACGTGCATGTGTCAGAACATTCGCCCGAAGTTCCGCACCAAAAAGGTCTCCAACCCTCGATGCTCAAGCACCTCATTGGACGTGGACATGCCGAGTTCTCGACAATGCGTCAGCAAGACGCTTTTGAGCTTCTGCAGCATCTCATCAAGCTAATCACACGATCAAAGCACCCCTCCGGGCTCAACGATCCCACACAGTCCATGAGGTTCATGATGGAGCAACGCCTGCAGTGCCTCAACTGCAAGAAAGTCCGTTACAGCAGCAACGAGCAAGATAGTATCTTGATCGATGTTCCTCATGAGAAGCTTCCAGCGGAGGAGGGTCAGGAACCCAAGTACAAACCAGTCACATTGAAGGACTGCCTTGATAACTTCACGGCGTCCGAGATCGTTGAGCTCACTTGCTCGGCATGCGGCAGCCGAGATGGCTTCACCAAGCGACAGCTTTTCAAAACGTTCCCCGATGTCTTGGTCATAAATGCACGCAAGATGGCCGTGATCAACTGGGTGCCAGTGAAACTAGATGTCCCAGTCATCGTGGAGGACGCACCCTTCGCTATGGACGCGTATCTCTCTCGCGGACAACAGCCAGATGAAGAGCTTTTGCCAGAAGAAGCAACTCCAGCCGGCGGCAGTGCGCCCAGCTTTGTGCCCAATGCAGAAGCCGCTGCGCAGCTCGAGAGCATGGGATTTCCCCGCGCTCGTATCGAAAAGGCGTTGCACGCGACAGGCAACAGCGATGCAAATGCGGCGATGGAGTGGCTGTTTGCTCATATGGATGATCCGGATATTGATGTGCCTCTTGACCTTGGAGGCAATGCTGCCAGTGCAAATACGGCGGACCCAGAGAAGATAGCGATGCTGGAATCTATGGGGCTCGGCGGGCCACGCGCGGTGAAAGCCCTGAAGGAGACAAATGGCGATGTTGAGAGAGCGATTGAGTGGCTGTTCAGCCATCCCGATGACGAGGGCGAGCCAGATGAGGCAGACGGCGATGCCAACGAGGCAGCGGACAAGAGGCCGGCAGTGGTTGGAAGCAGCGAGCTCCCGGCAAAGTTCCAGCTGCAGTCCATTGTCTGCCATAAGGGAACCAGCATTCATACTGGGTAAGACAGTTGCTCTCTATTTTCATCGAATGATAACTGATTTTCCCAGGCACTACGTTGCATTCATCCGCAAGAAGATCGATGACGAAGTATCTTGGGTGCTCTTCAACGACGAAAAGGTGGTCAAGGTCGTCGATGCCGAGGAGATGAAGAAGAATGCATATGTCTACTTTTTCAAGCGTGTCTAGGGTCCGTAAAAAGTGTACTTTTCGATCCTCGGGAGGGTGGCAAGAGTCAAAGGGTGTGAAAAATGCCGTAAAGCAATAGAGGACGCCGGAAACACTGAGCCATAGAGCGGGGCATATGAGTTACAATGACATGGTCTTTGCCAGCGATTTTTCGCCCACTTGAGCACAACATCAAACCGAATCATATTGATCCCTGATATATCCGTATCTCGGCCCGTGAAGATCCAGCGCAGCTAGAGATATAATCCGTAACGCCATCCTGTCCCATGCCAGCACCCCAACCAGGTAAAAACTCCCAAGCACAATATACACCCATTTATACACCCCAAAACCAAGAAAACAACTCACCCCCCAAGCCTGGCGATCAGTCCTGCAACCGATAACTAACCAGGGTATCAACGCGGTGACTGGCCGTGCTGAAACCCCGAAGCTGGACCCGCTCGCCGTTGACAATCTCCTTGGCGTCGCTGTCCCCCCACTCGACGGGCACCTCGCTCGACGCGTCGGCGTAGACGAGCACGTTGAAGGTGCAGTCGCCTGAGAGCTGTGGGAGGAAGGTGACGGAGGCGGTGATTTGGCGGAAGATGGCGGCGATTTCGGATTGGATTTCGGATTCTGTTTTTTCTACCCCCGGTGTACCTGATGGGGATGGGGCGGTGGGGTCTGATGGGGTGTTTTCTTGGTTTGTGGAGGTGGAGGTGGAGGTGGTGGTGGTTGGTTTGGGGGTTTTTGAGGAGGAGGAGGAGGAGGAGGAGGAGGGTTTGGATTTGGGTTTCGCGAGGATTTGGACCTGGACAGATGAGTGGGTTAGTAAGGATGAATTTCTCGAGTCGAGTATGCAGACGGAAGTAAGCGTACGTCAAACTGCCACCGTTCAATGTTCTCGCCCGTGTCCTTGTCGGTGATGACAATGACCAGTTTGGAGATCTTGCCGCCAACCATCCACTTGTCGAGCTGTGACATGATCTTCTTGATGTAGGCGCGGACTTGGTCGTCGGACGAGACGAGCATGTTGAGGCCGTACTTCTTGACGGCGGTGAAGTCCTCGGCGGGGTAGACGCCTCGTTGAAAGCTGTTGTTGTTAGCCATTGGAGCGCATGTCGAGGGAAATAGTGGTCTGTCTAAACGTACAGAATCGTGTGTATCGAATACTGGAACTGTGTCGGTGGGAAGGAATGCAGTCAGTATGAGTGCCGTGATCGTTGCTGGCGACGGCGCATCCGGCCATCCGTCGCATTTCGACCTGTGGTGGGGGACTCACAAACTCGGCGACAAGCTTTGCGCTGCCTTTCAGCGAAAGCTTGTGCACCTTGTATTTGTCTTTCTCTGGCGCTGCGGCGGCCATTTTCTATCACTCGCGGCAGTGTTGACTGCGAAGTGAACAACTTTTATGTTTGCGATTTCGGTGCTGACAGAATGGTGGTGGTTTTTGGATGTTTACTTCTCCCTGACTGCTTGGCAGAGTCCTCAGCCGTTGTCAGGGGCTGCGGGGTCATGCTCTGATTATGTGGGGCAGCGGAATGAATGAAGTCATTACGGTAAATACATGTACAGATTCCCGGTCAATAATATACCAATACGGGTAATTACATCAATTTTAAGCTGTTCTCTTATTCCATGAAACTATCCATCTCGCATCGACCAGTCGAGTCAATCGAATTTCGACTGGTCCCGAATCTCAAAGATCTCAGGACAACAAACTAGAAACGCAGAGCTCAGATTGGCTTGTTTGCCCTTGTCTTTTTCAATATCTCTTCCAATGTCATAATCTAGTGCCTTGAAATACACAAAGGTACGCACCCAGGTCTCATCAGCATCCGTGGTCCTTCCTCTTCCAATTTTCTCCCCCCTGAACCTCTAGCACTGGCCCGTTAAGGTCCGAGCCTAGCCTTTGTCACTCAACCACCGCGCCCGCGCCCAATCGCTCTCTCCATATTGCTCGTGGTCCCCGCACTAGTCCGCGACTGCTCGCTCTGATTCTTCGCTCCGCTGTTTCCACGGCGCCGGTACATGTAGACGCCGCCCAAGCCTACGGCACCGAGACCGATGTACCTAACGGTGTTAGCATCCTGGTTTTAACACGGAGCCTGGCCAAGGTATGGAAAACGACGGATACAAGAGACTTGCTTACATGGCTTTATTATCCGAGAATCCCATGGCCCTGCCCGCCCTTTTCGAGCCAACAGCCTGCTTTGGGTCCATGCCCGGTGGTTTGGAAGACTGCTTCTCGTATGCCTCCTTGCGCTGCGTCGGATAGTCAAAGACAAGGTCGATGTCATCCACCGGGGTACTGTCGCGCGGGTCATTTGAGGAAGACTGTTTCGTGGGATTTGCCCTCCAAGAGCTGCTCGTCGAGAGGCTGCGAACTGAGGTCAACCGGACTGCGGTAGTCCGAAATGTGGCGATGCCCAACACGATGCTGATTTGTTTCGGGAGGATCATCTTGCTGATGTTGAGGGTGACGTGAAACTGGTGACCAATGCCTGCAATACGAATGCTGACTCTTAAGTCAACCTTCCAAGCTAAGGGATAGATGAACGTGCCGCACGAGGAGGATACTAGAATAATCGTGTAGACGCATTGCGCATTGCCGGGCTAGACATAACAGTCGTATATACGGCCTTCCGCGCTCGGGACACGTCTTCGGCTCCCATGGCTGGGCCCTTTGCCCGGATGACGTATGGCTGACACCGACGACTGAGGGGGCATCGGAGCTTGGCCCGGCTCAGCGACACAGTACGGATCGGTTCCCAACTTCGGACTCGGAGTTAGACATATTCTGAAGAACAGGTGCCAACTTCATACATTCAAGATTTCAAGTTGAGATGTGTGTTGTCGAGTGCATCGGGAGACACAGTGAGTCTGCATGTGGCTTGCGTCCTCAAACCACGCCGTTGCATGGATGGCTTATAGCGGTATGAATCGCTTGTGAATTAACGATTAAGTAGGTACATGAATATGCCTTGAAAGCACGCTAGATTCGAAAACCGGACCGCTGACTTCCCATGTACGCGTCACCAGCATTTTGAAACTGGAAACATAACATCGACCGTCGTGGCCATGGCCCTGTCGAGCCAGGGGCTGCAACGTGTAGACGTAAAACCTACGAATTGAATGTCAGCACTGAATCTGCGGCTAAGCACTAGGGGTTGGTAGGGTGGTTTATCATACCTGCTTAAAGGTTCGCGCCCAAAGTAGCGACAACAGTGCCGACAGAAACACCGACGCCGGGGAGGCCGAGCCCAGCCACGAGAGAAGCGACGCTAGGAGCCAGCTGAACGAGCAAGAGGCCGCCATCCTGGCCAACGACTGTCAAGGTGCCAGCAACAGGAGCGCCCAGGCTTTGGAGAAGGTCACCGACGCTGCCAGCAGTGGCAACAACCTGACCAACCGAGACGCCGACACCAGGAAGGCCAAGGCCAGCAAGGAGACCGGCGACAGAGGGACTGAGCTGGATAAGGAGGCGCTTGGCATCGGGGCCGGTGACCTCAAGAATATCCTGGACCTGTGGAGCCAGGTCCTGGACAACCTCACGGCGCTTCAGGTTCGCACCGAGGGTGCCGACAACAGTACCAACAGGCACACCAACGGACGGCAGACCGAGCCCGGACACAAGGCCGGCGACTTCGGGAGAGAGTTGAATAAGGAGAGCACCAACATCAGCGCCAACAACGGTGAGAAGGCCCTCGACGTTGTTGCCGAGGTCCTTGACGAGCTCGCCCACGGTGGCGGCCGAGGCGATGACGGAGCCGACAGGGACGCCGACGCTGGGAAGGCCGAGGCCAGACAACAGCCCAGCCACCGAAGGGGAGAGCTCGATCAGCAGCTTCTCGGCGTTGGGGCCGGTCACGGTGAGGACCTGGTTGATTCCGGGGGCAAGGTCTTGGACAACGTTTCCGGTGGCTCGGGATGATACCCCAGCGGCAGCGTCGACCGGAGGAGCAGAGACGGAGACAGCGGCGCTGGTGTCGACCAGAGGGGCCGCGGCGACCGAGGTGGCCATGGCTACCATGGCGGCGAGGAAAGTAGCCTTCATTTTGATTGATGACGGGGGGGTATAAACGAATGTAGGGTATCTAATGCCGGAATGAACCAAGGCAAGGGCTGAGTGGTAACGAGTGACAGAGGGATGAATGCTCAGTGACTGACAGAGGTCAACTTAACTCGACAAGCGCGGGAGGTTGAAGGCACTTATACCCCAGAAAAATGCAGCTCTCCTTTTCTCCGTAACAACCGACGCATGAAGGATATCTGGTTGCCATCTAAGCAACATGGAGATCCCAAGGTCTGGTAGCATAGGATCCACCATGCTTAGTGGAGCAAGAGAACTATACAGGTGGTAACTGCATCAAATTGGTAGTTGAACCTGACAAGACCGGACGCCAATGCGATGCCGTGCCGGTGACAGGGGAGTAGCTTCAAGTCCCATGTTGTAAATGGAATAATATGACGTTCAGGCGTGTCTTTCCAAGTCTCCCAATACAAGCGGAAGGGGAGGTCCCACAGAAATGGTTCCATCGCTGGCCATCATGGTCATCAGCCTGGGGAAAACCTACAGGATGGTCCCATTCCATCATGATCACAGTCAGAGCAGCACATCTATCACTTTCAGTACTTCCATCCAAGTCGATACTCCTCTCCATAACTTTAGAGCATCATCGTCAAACCATCACGTGGTATCGCCATCGCTCCCACACCTTGAGCTAGAAAGGGTGACAAGTTGAAACAACCAACAGGATCACAACCTTGAACGTACTACTTCCTCCCTAGTCCTCCCCTCCCCCCTGTCCAGCTTCAATTGCGCCATACTCCTTCTCGTGGTGAAATCTTGAGAACTTCGTGCTTCATGCCAGTATTCAAGGCTCATGATTTGGACCGTGATATTGGGATCTTCATGGAGTTTATGCTCGCAGCAAGAATTCCATCGGCGATCTCTGTGGAGTAGCTCCCGAGTCAGCTCCCATCCAGGCATTACTCCTCCCACTTTAACGCTAGTTGGGGCGAATCACCTACGGCAAGGGAAACTCCGTTCCCCCCGGGTTATCTAAAAACCAGGCCTTCCTAGCATCTGTATGTGATTTAGCGTACGGTACTCCGCCAGTACCCCAGAGGAGAAGAGCAGTTTGTTCAAGGTTCAGACCAAGGTTCAAGAACCAACTTCACAACTGATGGAATTACCCCTGGCATTGCTACGCCAAAGGACGTCAACTGTCTTCCTCTGTGCCCGTGCCCAAGCCAAAGTATGTACCTGGTAAACTTTTTACAGTGGACGAAAGTAGGGAACTCTCATACATGCAATTGAACCTGACCTAAGTTGCTCCATACTTCCATAGTCACAATACCTAGTAGCTTCAATAGCTTCACAGCCTACATAGTACACAACAGATTGTTTATCAGAGAGCAATCGAGTAGAGCCAGGAACATACTTGGATGTCCATGCTGATCCACCAGCCTGGTTCAACTGGTTGAACTGTGGGCCTTTTGGTTTCCTAAGGTAGGTGCCCCAGGCTGTAGCAGGTACTGTTTGCTTTCAACAGCACCCATGTAGTGACGTCGAGGTCGAGCCGAGAGTGGGATGATCCCTGTTGTACGCTGCTGGCACCCCAGAATGCTCCAAAACAACAGTATGAGAAAACCATTCATTCAGTCTTCATTCGAGGCTGTATATTGTGATGGGTTGAGCTTTTGCTCTCGCTCCTTTACTACATATGTACCTTATTAGCAAGGCGCCGAGTCCCATAGTACTGGTCCTCTAGGTCGCCGACAGCACGAATAACTGGTAAAGTATCTGATCCATACCGACATTCTGCTGCTGGAGTTGTCAATGTCACGACGTCGCAATGTCAAGCTTCAGTTTTCCCCCAGTTGCGGTGACCAATCGTTGCAACCGTTGCATTGGAATTTGGATGACTCCCCGTCGCCTGATTCGTCTTGTGACTCTTGACGTGGACCAGAGCCACCGATCTCAATGGCATTGCTTATTTAGATCGCTGTTCCTGTGAGACAGGGGATTATAACTTGCGTTAACGCTACAGCATACCGGCATGCCGCATACACAGAGCTTGACCGGCAGGTACAGGATCAGGCACCCTTGTCAGGGGAAACAGTCTTGGGCGTAGCTAAGGCGAGGAGCCATCCTCAACGCCTCAGTCTGTACCGAGGGGCATTCCTGATCAATACCTTACTCTGTATCCACGAGTAAGTAGCCGGGCTTTTCGTCGCAATGAAGCCCCGCAGAACGGTCAAAAAGGGGTATTCTCCTTTCGAGGGTGATGGTGGCCCACGCGCCATATCTGGATGAGTCGATGGCATCGTCATCCAGCCATGTCCAATTATCCATAACACGAGTCAGAGGTGTCCGTCCTCGCATGGATACAAATAGTAGGTATGTATATCGGTACGCAAGGAGACGAGAAGGGGGAAGACCGGGAATTCGGCGGGAGTTTAGGCACTTTCTCCAGGATGTCGGTTTAAGCACTGCATTAGCGCTGTAGATCTTGAACAGCAAGTGCCGATTCAGGTTGGCGTCTCCGCTCAACAATTGGGGACTTGGGGAGTTGGCAGGTTTGGAGGCATGGGACCCCACCTTTGGGAGGAGACTATCCAAATGTTGCGATATGCGCTATGAGTGAATTGCCCCCTATTCGACCGGGCACATGTAGGTATCAAACTGGTCGAATTCCGCATGCTGGGCAGTCCAACAAATCGCGCGTGTCACGGTGCTTGTGGAAGCACCTTGGTCTAGGGCTTAGTTTAGGCAATGCCCTGAGGTCAGTGGCTTTCTGTACAGGAAGGGGCTCGAGGGAAGTGAGGTTCAATCCAATGACCATGAGAAACATGCATAAGGTATTTTCTTCGGTCAGATCGCAAAGGCAGAACTCGGCGAGAGATCTCCTTGCTGGGATAATAGGTAGGACAGTATAGAATCTCAAGAGCGGTAACCCAACCTGTTTCGTCCCAGAGAAATAAGTTGTTCATCCGGGTCACTGTCGACTAGGTGAAAAGTTGCAAGTTCAGGGAATCAATCTGTGTGGAACAGAGCAAAGGCAATGGTTACAGTTGGACCCTAACCCTAGAACACAGTGACAACCCTTGCGCACCGAATGGGTGGCGCACGGACCATCAACACCTTACCGCCTGCCCAAGTCCCGCTAACGCTGGCACGGAAAACGGAAGGAAAGCGCAGGGACGAAGCTAACGTCAACATGCACTTAGGAGGAGACCAATTCCAAAACCAAAACAGCTTGACGAGGACAACATCCAGGCGATGAACATCAGCATTTGCGACCCATCATAACTCTGCAAATCTCTTATTATGCAGCCACCGTGACCTCTACAAAATGCCGAGAAAAGCCCAGACCTGGGACGACTACGGCTCGGCTGTCACTCAGGTTCGTTGTCGCGGTCGAATTGATTGCAACTGCAGTTGCAGTCGCAATCGCAATAGCATCGCAGTCGAAGAGTTAGCCCCACTCCAACCGTAGCCATGTTGCTGACCCTGTTTTGTTTGAGTATCCCAGATCATCCTCGCGCCATCCGACTCCGAGTTTCTCGACCAATTGATCCCCGTGCTGAAAGATGCCACCACAAGCAGCCGTGTCGGTTCGCTCGTGCAGAGCCTCTCCCACTATGCCGAGGAGCGCGAGGGTGACATCGAGCGCATCGGCCTGACCAAGCACGAGGAGTTCCTAGCCTCGGTCAACCAGCTCCAGAAGGTTCGCGAGGGCACCGTAGCCCTGACCGCCGAGATCCTGGACCTCAACCAGTCCATCCAGGCCAGCACCGAGAAGCTCGCCGAGCAGAAGCAGGCCCTCGTGAATACCCGCGGCGTACGCCAAAACATCACCGAAGTGTCCTCCGCTCTCGAGGAGTCTCTCAAGATCCTGCATGTCGTCAACAGTGCCCACGAACTCATCCGGAAGAAGAAGTACTATGCCGCTCTGAAATCCCTTGAGGACCTCCAGAACGAGTACCTGGTGCCCATCATCCAGAACAAATTCGCCACTCAGTACAAGCTTGCCGACATGATTCAAAAGTCGATTCCCGCTTCACAGAAGCAGATATCGGAAGCCGTCATGTCGGATCTAAAAACCTGGCTATATTTCGTCCGCGAGTCGTCGCAGTTCCTCGGCGAGGTGGCCTTCTATCACACGGAGCAACGGAGGGCCAGGCAAAAAGAGCGAATGGAGGGTAATAACTTGTTGAGTCGCTTCAAGTTGAACTCTGCCATCGAGCTGGTCTTTGATGAGAACGATGAGTTCGATGTCCTGTCAAACGACGAGATCCAGGTCGATTTCACGCCCTTGCACGAAGCGCTCCACATCCACGAAGCCCTTGGGCAGGTTGACAGGTTCCGTGCCGAGTATGCTGCCACTAGACGCCAACAGAAAGACTTGACTATGCCGACAAACGAAAACCTCTTTGTCAATGATGATGACGATGCTCTCAAGGCGCTTCTGGAGAGTGTTGCCGGGTTTGCCATCATGGAAAAGGCTACTATGCAACGCGCGCCCTTGGTGCGCTCAACACTTGATGTAGGCTTCCATCGCTACATTTCTCGGGATGCACAGCGGTATTGACATTGGTAGGTTGACGAACTTTGGGACTCGATGTGCCAGACCCTCATCCGTTTCACTTCCAAGTCCTTGGAAAGCGTGAGCAACGCAGAGCTTGTATTGAAGGTCAAAGACGATATGGCCCTCTTCATCCAGACGATGGAGGTCAGTCTTCCAGCGCCACGTACCTTTGCTGCCACTAACAGACCGACCAGGGCTGGGGTTATTCTGCCTCGATGCTGAACAACTTTCAACTTGTCTTGTTTCACAAATACGCCGAGTTGTTGCAGCGCCAGTTTGGCGGACACCTTCAGGAGGTAAGCCGATTTACTCAGGTGATCATGACTTGAAAGCTGACAGCCACGCAAGACGGTCTCCACGGATGATTACATGCCCATGAATATCAAATCGCAAGAAGAGTATGAGCAGGTTTACTCTGCCGTCCTCTTTGGTGATGAGATGCCTTCAGACGACGTCACGTACGTACTTGAGTGGCACACGAAAAAAATGCTATTCCGTTTCAGTAGCTAATTGCCCTGCAGCCTTCCCACGGTTCTGCCGTTCTCAAAGATGTATCCGCTATGTTGCATATACATCAGGAAGTTCGAGAAGCAGTTTCGCGACTTCACTCAGGAAAACTTCGATCATCCAAATATCGTTGACGAAACCCTTAGAAAGGTGCGAGATGCCTGTCTTACCCCCAAACCGGTTCCTGTCTAATAATGCCCAGACTCTGGATGAACTCCTCACCGACGTCGTGTGCCAAACCCTCGTGGAGCGACTGAACTCTCAATATCTGGGCCAGATTGTCCAGATTCTGACCAACCTCGAGTACTTTGAGGCTGCCTGTCAAAAGTTGGAGAGACTGTTGATCCAAGGCCGGTCATCCACATCTGCCGGCGGTCCAGTGACTCTGAAAGCAACAGAGCTCTTCAGAAGTCACAAGAAGACGGCCGAAAAACGGATATTCGAGCTCGTCAATTCCAAGATCGACGACCTTGTGGACACATCTGATTACGACTGGTTCGTCTCAACGGTTCTACCCCAGCGCTGTCACCTCTCCTAACACGCACATATTAGGACTGGGACAACCAAACCCACCCAACCAAGCAGCTACATGGTGACACTGACCCGCTTCCTCGAAAACATGATGGGCTCCACCCTCCTCGGTCTTCCCCGCGAGATCAAGGAGTATTTCTACTTTGACGCGCTGAGCCACGCAGCCAACAAGATCCTCGTCAGTCCTGTCCTACCTAACCTCGCGATTTCCTGGCCTGCCACTACACGCTATGCTGTGCTGTGCTGACTTTTTCTTAAATAGGCACTCCCACTCTCCCCAGACGTGAAAAAGATCAACCCCAACGGCGTGGCCGCCATGGCGCTCGACGTGCAGTACCTGACCGACTTTGTCAGCAAGCTGGACAACGCCTTTATGCTCGAGCAGAACCTGGACGAGCTGCAGCAGACGGTGGCGCTGATGCAGTGCGACAACCCGGACGAGTTTTATGACATTTCGATACGTAATAAAAAGTACAGCCGTGTGGACGCCATGAACGGGCCTGTTCTGCTCGAGAAGTAAGTCCCGTCCCGGCTTCAAGTTTGGTTTTGTTGTCTTCCCATTTCTTCACTCGATGGACGTATCGAGTCTCCCATTATTTTCTTGATAGACATGTGTATCAAGGTGGAAATGTTCTCGCTGACCTGTGATCGTCTGCTAGGATAACCCAAACAGTCGAGAACCCAAGCCGGACAGCGCCACTCGCTAACTTCGGATCCCGCTTCGGCTTGAGGTGATCGAGGACTTTTGTCTCCTCGACTGATGTTGATGTTGGGGTTGGGTGTCCAACAGCTCGAGGCTTCGTCCTTGAACATTGAATCGGTTGAAGCGAGAAGGTGGCAGGACATGTGGCGGGTAACAACGACAGCAATTTGTTGTACAGGCGATTAGCTGCAACGGCGGTCAGTTGCAAGGGCTGGACCCTATTCATTGCGATGACGGCATGAACACTGGGTGTTAGTTGGAAGAGGAGATAAACGGCATGCGGTACAGAGTCAGGGTTCAATAGAACTGTTCCGAGTTTCCACATGAGTGACTATTCGCCGACGAATGGTCCTACCGGTGATGAGCATGCCTAAACTATCATATTCACTGGACCCAATCCCAAAGAGCCTACCAAGGCCCATTCTAGCCACAACTCCAAGACCAGAGGGCATGTTGTAGCACCACTGTTCCTTCACCATCGTGTCGAGTGACACCTTGAATACCAATGCATAAACAAAATAGACCCATGACCCAAAGGGTATATACATGAATGATCCAGTTTCACCGGATTGGTGTGGTCTGGCGTGAGGGCAACCATATGTAAATATACTTCGAGACCCTGAAACCGTGCAAAGAAATAAATGCATCCAATACAACCGTAGGCTACTAGTCGTAGCCAGCTCCTCTTTGCCACGCGCTGCTGCTCAAACGCCGCGTTAGCAACTTACAAATGGACCAACACTTGGCTGGAGGACTCACCCTGTGGCGCCCTGGGGCTTCGGCCCAGCATTTTGGGCATGATGTCCAGATACATTCGACGACGACGCCGAGGCTGCAAAAGGGCTTGGTGCCCTTATACTCCCGCTTGGTCGATTCCTCAAATGATGTCCTTCCGTAGAGTACAGACCCGTAGATGGGTCAATAGGAGCTCGAACCGAGCTTCGCACAGAATTCCGAGCGGAGTCTCTGACCGAATATGGCATGGAACCCGCAGTCCCTGGACGGGGCACCATCTTCTCAGAGTGCGATATGCCGGATTCGTCGTCTTCAAGATCGAGAGCCGGTTTGCCGGCCCCACGAGCTGTTGCTGCCAGGGCGTCCAACTCACTCGTTGTCCCGATATGAGTCTGAGATTTCATGAAAGATGTGCGATCGTCGTTCATGAATTGGTACCGGGTGTCGGGGTTGTTGTGGAACAGAACGATGCCGGTGGTGATGATCAACATGAGAAGGAGGATAAGAGCGAAAGCGGCATTGGCGATCCACAGGACGACCCCCACGACGCCAATAACCAGTTGAGGGAGCCCGAACACGTCCGTAAACACGAACAGGAAAATAGCGTTGACAAAGTTCATCGCGCAGATGGCGATGTTGAACGAGTTGGTGCTCTTATCCATCCATGGCCTCAGCACACTGGCCGCGATAAGTGCCGTGGCCTCGATGATGATGAGCGCGACGGCTTGCACGGTTCCGGAGTGCTGGGACAGCGCAATGAACATGCCCTTGACCAGGATGTAGACCAGGACGGGAACGATAAAATAGTATGCTGAGGCTCGGAACTGCACGTAGAGGAAACCCCACTTGTTCAATGCTTGAGGGTCGGAGAAGAGAATGTAGGCAGGATTTCGGTGCAGAGCGACAGAGCGCCGAGCCATGCGAATAACACGGTATGCGGCGTAGCTCAGGGTCAGGAGCATGCCAAAGAAGAAGAACACGGCCAGCGTCACTGCTCCGCCAGAGTCGTTTTGCGTGAACTCCCACAGGCAGAGGATCGTCATTTGCGGAAAGCCGATGAGCACCATTCGGTACAGGATGCCTATGATTCGTCAACCAACAAAACAATCTTTGGCATGTTGTGTTTTTGATGCCTACCTTTGAGGACGGTGAGCCACCCGGCGCGGAACTCGGAAAACGTATCGCCCTTGATCATCCCCGCCTTCGCAGCGAGCTCGCAACCTATCTTGAAGAGAACCACGGCAAGCGACGTTATGACGACGAAGATGTAAAAGAAGGTGAGACCGGTTAAGAACAAGTTGGTCGTCTCGATTCCTGCGCGGAAGGCCACTCGTTGAATGCCATAGACGAGATAGCTGCCAAAGAAGGTCTGAATATTCGCTCGTTTCGCAAGTGCGACCGGGGCCTCTAATGCCGTCGACAAACCTCGCTTTTCGACTTGAACGGACACTGTATGGAGGGTGTCCAGTAAAGCCGATGCTTCGCCGCCGGTTGAGCGCTGATACCATGTCATGATGTCCTGGATGAAGTTGACTTTGATGATGCCCATACTCCACTGGAAATCCTGGGTCCAAGATTGAACGACTGGAGGAAGCGGCACGCTGGACATGCCGAGCATGGCTAGGGCTTGGAAATAGCCAAAGAGGGAGAGAGTGTTGGACGCGATATGCGACGCCGCATTGGAGTAGCCCAGCCCAGAAACCACTGCCGACGAAAGGAGTGCGAGGCCTGCTATAGCGGCCGTAGCCCATTTCACGCCAATGAGATCCACTGATCACAGTTAGTCGATGCTCGGCAGCCAAGTCCTCAGGACATGCTTACCAGTTTTCCCGTTGGAGATATCAGCCTCGACGCAAGCGATGCTCTGGCCGGCCCGGTCGCCACTGGTCATGTTGATATAGACCTTGACCGTAGCATCGAGATCTGGAAAGGTATAAGCAATGCCGGGGATTGATCTGATGGCCTCCTCGGTAACTGGTAAGTTGAAAGGGTTGTTCATCTTGCCCGCCGTCATTGGGCATAGCCCTGGGAGATTCGAGTTACACGGGTTGACGGTGGTTCGGAGGACCTGATACCCATAAGCCAGAATGGTAATGTCGAAAACGACGTAGCCTTCTACGGACGATGTGGCGATCATGTTAACGGAAGCTGTGAGGTTGTTGGGGGTGAAGACCACGTCAAAGAGGCTTGCTGTGAACTCGGAATTCGCCTGGCATGCCGCCAGCGAGCTGGATCGAAGGACATCTTGGGCGCCGGCGGGGAGAATGGCGGCAACGAGCGACCAAAGAAGCAACAACGGGTTGACTGATGGGATTCGCATCTTTGCTGTGTGTTCGTCCGGAGCGCCTGGGACACGCCCGGCGCTTCCGAATCCCTGGAATGCCTGCGCCTGGTTGCGGTAGGGCGTGGTTCAACGCAAAAACTCAGAATGACATCCTCGTGTATTCGTTACAACCCTTCAAGCGCCCAAGTCCCCGCGGTGGATTCTTCCTGAAAGGCTAATTCGTGGCAGTTGTGAATCTGGCGGATGGTCTGGCGTTGGGTTGCCAAGCTCGCACAACTGGCGGGAAGCGGGGGTTTAATCGGGGAGCGAGTGACCACGGCCAGTGATGGAGTGCTGATAGCCGAAATCCGTTCAGTAGAAGCCGCTTTGATAGCTGGTGGTAATTCACGATTTAGTCGCGATTGTTGATCGAGGAGACCTTGAAAACGAGTGAGTCGAGGTCGAGAAGTTGGTGGGGAATTTCGGAAGGCAGGGGGACAGCGCTGTTGTGCCTGCAAAATCAGCAGTCAAGACAGGGAAAGCTCGTGTTTCTGGCAAGAATCGGCTGCGGGAACCCCCGAGCCAAGGGAAAGCAAGGGCCCGTGACATATGCAGGGGTGTTGAATGTTCAGGGTTGGCCAACACGAGAGAGTGTGGCTCAGCTGCCAGCAGGGAGGCAGGAGGTTGCATCCAAGATGCATGTCAGCCAAGCCTGAAAGCTCCGTTTGGATGACATAACAATTCTTCTCGGGGTGCAGGGCTTCACCTGTTGGTTAACCGGTTGCGGCTTCCGTTGTCTGTGACAGGAATGAGGTCATCGGCGTTAGCAAGGCCACAGAGCTGGCCAACAGGCCCGACACAGGCCAACGGTTCCAATCCAGAATTCCAACACCAGCATGCTGTCGTTGCCTGCGTTTTGCGGCCAAGAACAGATTCCCGGCTAACATCGCTGCAAGGCGAATAACCAGATCTGACCAATCCTGTCAAAACTTTTCATCCCGACATTGCAGTCTCTCAAACTGACAGACAAAAGATGCGAACCAATCGTCTGGTGTTGTGTCGCTACTTCCCTCTGTAGAGGGATTTCAATGCATTCAGGACCTGATGAAACGAAACGGGCTGCGGCGGAGCGGTGTTCACGTTAGCTCCGCGTCATACCGTTCACCTTCCGTTACTTCCGTTTCTGTAACGGTAGCCTTGAAGTACCTTCCGGTTCAGGACGTTAAGGTTAACCTTCAGGTAGCAACGTGAAATGGGTCCGTTTTTGTGTCAGATCGAATTCTGGATCGAATATCCAAACCAACACACAGCAGATGTGTTCGGGATGCCAATTAACTTCCCACTTCCTCTACGGCCAAACATACCCGTTGGCTCGTCACTTCTAGGTTCATGAGCCAATTTAAGGCAAGCCCAACACTGACAAACCAACCGGTATACCATTACCAAGTCCACAGAAAGGGCTTGGATAGAAGATCAAATGATTGGGACCTGTCGTTCTCCTCCGTCAGAAACACATCCTCTATGACGACTATCAATCCTGAAAGTCGGTGCTTCTCCAGATGCTCTCATAATCCCTCGCTGTCTCCGCAAGCTCCTCGCTAAACTTCTTCATTTGCGCGCCCGTGTCACTACCCAGAGGCAGCCTCAGTCTCCTCTCCTTGCCCTTGAACAGCCCCTCGCCAGCAACATACTCCCAGATCCTAGCCGCCCCTTCCACTGGATTCCCCGGTTGCCGGCCGTTGTACTGGGTAAACGCGGCCCGCGCCTCGTGCGCAACCGTCCCTTCGTAAACCGGCAGCGCAGGCGCGAGGTTGGCACCCGCAGAGGGGCCGGACAAAAACGACGTGCGAAAGTACCCCGGCTCGACAATCACGGCGTGCAGGCCGAAGGGCTCTATCTCGGCGTTGAGAGCCTCTGTCAGACCTTCGAGGGCAAACTTGGTCGCACAATAGACGCCGTTGGATGGGTAGCCGTGTAGCCCGCCGATGGAGGAGAGGTTCATGATGGTGCCGGACTTCTGGGCGCGCATGCCCGGCAGGAAAGAGCGGATGGTGCGGAGAATGCCAAAGACGTTGATGTCGAATTGCTTCTTGACAAGCGAGTCTCTGCACCAGGCGAACTGTTTAGCCCAGGGGTTCTCGCGGCTGGATTCTGCGGTGAATGATGCTTACTCTGTCTCCTCGATGGCGCCCATGTAGGCATACGCAGCGTTGTTGACGAGGACGTCGACTCGTCCAAAGGCGGAGAAGGCTTTCTCGGCATAGGCGTTCATCTCCTCTTGGGAGAAGGAGAGGTCAAACTGCAAGACCTTGACACCATCAATCTTGAGGCTATCTGGGACCTTGGATGGGGTCCGGACAGCGGCAACAACTTGGTCGCCTTCCTTGATGGCCTTGAGAGCGAGCTCGAGGCCAAAGCCAGTGTTGGCGCCGCTAATGTGCCAGACTCGAGGAGCCATTGGTGTCGCGATGGTCAACTGATTTGAGTAAGGTGGTTGAGAATGCTTGGGAGTCGAGCTCAGAGTTTCGTCACTTAAGGCAGTTCTTTGTCAAGGTAGGGCGGGTGAGGAGCTTCCCTTGAGCTGCCACCCATCTTGACTGATTCCCCCGCTCCTACTTATAGACATTTTACACGATGCCATAACGCCTATATGCTTCGGGTTTCCAAATTTGATAACATAGCAGTTATCACCTGCGGGGGAAAACGCCGACGGGCTTTGCATTGGTGCCAAGGCGGCTGTCCATCATATCGCCGTTGGATGTCAATGGTCCCCCCGCTTCGACCGTTACTCAGCATCACGCAGTCCTTCTGTGAGTGGTTAACCATTCGAAGCTGTCCTCAACTGCATTGGCGACGATGGACTACAGTATCGAAGAAAGATGGGCCAGCTCCTCCTACTTGATGTCTCCCTCCTGAACCATTCGACCATTCGACCTGCTGGTCTCCGACTTTCCTGCTCGGCGCTGGCTGATTCCTACCACAAAGTTCCCATATCCACCTGGTCTTGCCTCTCGTGAGGGAAGAAGAGATGTCAAACATAAAATTGAACCCAACCTGGGCCGAAGAAGCGTTGTGCAAGGCGACATGAGTATACGATTAGTTGGACCCCTTCTTTTTTGCAACTATTCTCCGAAGTAACCCTGAGAAACCAGCGACGGTTGACTGTTCTGTTAGCGCCGACCCACCCATTCTCGGGCGAGTGGGGATCGGCCAGCCGCGAATCTGGATGACCCGCCACCGCCCCGGAATGCTTTTATCTTATCTCATTATCTTATCGTAACCCGGGCACCTACTCTCAGCACCCCCGTGGGGACTCTTCCCCCATCTACGTATATTGCTCATGTTTAGCATCGCCCTCCCGGCAACACATGACTTTCTTTCAGCAACGACCTTGATCTTTATTTTCTAGTTCCTGTCTGAGACCACTTCGAGCGCCTTTGGGCATCAAACGGATTCGGGCCGTCTCAGGTACAAAGGGGATAAAGCCTTCTCCTGCGGCTTTGCGTTCCTAGCGCGCCAAAAATGCGGTCGGTTTGACTCCTGGAGCACCTGCGTACCCCTCTCTTGTCCCGGGCCCTGCCGCCGACCCAACAAAGCCGCACTCATCAAGGTCGTCAACCCATCGACATAACCGGCCCTTTCTTGGGGAGTCGCGTCTTTCGCGCTTTACGAGACGCCAGACTCCTCAAGTCCCTCGGCCTGCGACATCTGGGTAGGAATAGGAGGATTAGATCGAGCATTATTTACATTACACCGCGCCTCTCTGCAATCGCACTGAGCATGCCCGCAACTCGCAAGACTGCTGCCACAGCTGCACACTCACTGCCTGCGCCGGCCACGACAGCACAGCCGCCTTCGAAAAAGAGGAAAATGGACACCGCCGAACAAAAGTACTATGCTGTTCGTGCTGGACACAAGCCTGGCGTGTACACGAGCTGGGCCATTTGCCAGCAGCAAATCTCTGGGTTCAAAGGAGCCGTGTGTATGTACTACTCTGTCCCGCTGCAGGCTTTCAAATACCTTGCTGACGACGCCGGCCTAGTCAAATCCTTCGTTTCCTACGAAGATGCCTTAGCCTTCGCCGAGGGCCGCGACCCGCCCTCGATGGCCAAGGCAAAGCCCGATCGGTTCTATGGCGTCGCTGTCGGACGCAAACCCGGCGTGTACACTGAGTGGGCCAAAGCGCAGGAGGCAATTGTTGGCTGGAAAGGACCCAAGTACAAGAAGTTCGATACGCGAGAAGCAGCGGAAGAGTTTGTCCGTACCTACGGTGCGGCCACGTCTACACTTATCCTTTCCGAGGCCGATGGTGAGCAGCAGGCTTTGGAGCCGCCATCCAAGAAGCAGAAGCAAGCAGAGAAGCCCCCACCTCCGCGCGGCAATGTGCTGGTCGTCTACACGGACGGCAGCAGTCTGGGCAACGGCAGATCCGGCGCCTCGGCAGGCGTAGGGGTTTACTTTGGACCAAATGACCCAAGGTGTGTCTTCCAAATAGCCTTCTTCCGCATTAAAATGGTTCGGTGCTCACCTTCCTGTGTTCAGAAATGTCTCGGAGCGACTGGAGGGCCCAGTCCAGACGAACCAGAGGGCTGAGTTGACGGCCATACTCCGCGCCCTCGAAAAGGTCGATGAGACCCAAGACATTGAGCTTCGCACCGACAGCAAGTATTCCATTCAATGCGTCACCGAGTGGTACATCAACTGGGAAAAGAACGGGTGGATGACAAACGGTGGCGCAGTCAAGAACCAGGACCTGGTCCGGGCTATCCGCGCAAAGCTTGAACAGAGAGAACAGAAGGGGGGCCTGACGCAGTTCATCTGGGTCAAGGGCCATAATAATGATGCAGGAAATGTTGCCGCAGATCATTTGGCTGTTGAAGGCGCAAGGAAGTGATACCCATCCTCCAGTTGGCAAGTCTGGTTGCATCTGAGTTCTACTGTTTTTTAGGAGTTAGGTCGCAAGAGGAATGTCTGTGATGGAGTTTTCTTTCGTCAAGCTGCCGATATGGATATACCAGGACTCGTTGGATTCCTGCTAGCCTCTGCTCTCTGTTCTTGTCATTTTCTATTACAGGGCAAGGGATTATTTGGGCTAATTCTAATGGGACCTGGCTGTCTGAGGGAAACACCAACATGATAATTCAAGCGCTTTCACATCGGTGACACTACTCGGTCCTATCACGGCTGCCCTGTCTTAGTCTTTTCCCTCAGGCTGGTTGATGTATGGACCAGCTGGAGTATTTCAGGCTACATTACGTCCCAACTGACATCAAACGATGACCTTTCTCTCGATCATCCCATTCCAAGCCGGGATCTCCAGGGCTATAAGTCAAGTCCCCCTTCCTACTTTCAACCCCCCACGGGTAGACGTGGCAGAGTGGGAGTAGCTGGCAGTTCCCCTTCCCAACATCACCCCAGACCTAATGTTCGACCCCCCTTAGCGAGAGTTTTTCTCAAACACTGCTTGCCCCTCCCCGCCCATCGATCTCCCATCAACTTGCTTTGTCTGTAATTGCCCAACTTAGCTAGGGTGATAGTGGCTAGGCCACTAACTTTGCTCTCACTTGCTTACCACCCTCCCTCCATGTCTGAGTTCTGTTCATGTTCGATCTAGCACCACCCGACCGTCACTGTGATGGTGGGAGGCCTCGAACGCGTTATCAGGGGCGCCAGTCTCTAGAACAGATAGAGACGATGCCTCGCCGGTACCGCAGGGCCAGCCGGAGCATCTGCGGTAGAAGCATCTTTGTAGGACAACGTTGATGACCCCAAGGCATTCGAGTTCGAATCGACACCCCGCGTTGTGTTCGCTGCCAGTAGCGAAGATGGGGGTTCAAGAGCATCAGGCAGTAGCTCCCAAAAGTCTGAATCCTCAGGCAAAACCGCTGAGCCCCAGCATCAACCAACGCAAATAAATCTTGCCTTGTATCGCTCGGGATTTGAAGACCAGATGTATGTACATCCACAGAGAGGGACAAGAGAAGCTCGGGAAGAAACCGAGATTCATCGTGCCTACAGGGCCTACAAAGACCCACAGGACTGGAACGTTTGGACAACTACTCCAACAGGGAGAGCGGTCAAGAAGGATTGGCTATGGGAAGTTCGTGACAAGAAGGGAATCCATACATTGAAGGTCAACCCTCCACGGCGAGTTGAGCCGCAGATCATCATAGAGCAGGGCGCGAAGCGTAAGTCCAAGCGGGCTCGGCAGGCGGATGGAGAGGAGCACGAGGAGGAGGGAGGAGGAGTGATGGGGAAAGGGTCCGTGGGAACTCAGGCGAGGGGATCGCTAGAGGGCTGCTGTGGTTCGTCACCAGACACCATGCCGAGTTACTATTTATCAATGAAGGAGGGATTTGACTAATATAATGCCAAGGCGTCTCATATGTCACCCGGAAATGCCGATGTTATTAAACCTTTCCCCTTTCAAGACTCCAATTCATTCACATACAACGGATCTACCTGCACCTGCCTCTTCCACAACCCCCACGGCCGTGAGACGTCACGCCTCATGGTTGCCCACGTATCCTGTGCCTGTCTCGGAGTGAGGTACACAATTCCATCTTTGTCCTTACCACCATCTCCTTCACCCTCCAACGCCACCGCCGGTCCGTTGTAGGCATCATGCCGACGTTGGAGGGCCTCGGCCTGGACCAGGGCGTTGGTCTTTGCGTAAACAGCCTGGTACACAACCTTTTCGAGCTCAACGCCACAGCTGGTAAAGCCATGGCTTTGCATCAGCACGAGGTCGTGGTCGGGCAGATCATGGTCCTCGCACTCGCCATTGTTGTTGGGAGAGAACTCGTCGGCGAGGGCCGCGCCGAGCCGGGGGGTTCGGACCAGCAAGTCTTGCGTTTCGTTGGGGAGGTAGTAACGGGTAATGTCGAAGATCGGGGTTGCTCCGCCTGTGAGGGTTTAAGCTCGGCACACAGTGCATGAGGTGTGAGGCAAGGGGAGATGGACAATGTTCGGGAGCGGTGCTCGATGTATGCCTGTCATAGTAGGAGCCAACTTACCAAGGTACCCAGCCATATGGATTGCCGCTCGCAACGGTACACTGCTGATGCTATAAGAGACCAAGATATCGGCATGGCCGTGTAGCACTACGTTTATACCGGGATAGCGCTTGAGGATCTCGCTGTGGATGAAACGCTCGATAAACCCTCTGGGTCCGTCTGGCGTAGTCGGCTCAGCGTCTGAGACATGATACAGGGCAATATCGGCAAGTGAAGACACCAGGGCTGGGGAGACGGTGTGGAACATGAAGAAGGTTGAGTGGTTCTCGGGGTTCCGGAGTGACATATGGCCGTAGCCATCGAGAATGCCGTGGAACTGAAGGATGTGTAACGCCGTGATGTAGGTGGCTAGGAGATGGGTATGGTTTGCCGTGACCATCGTCGCTTGAGAGGCCGCGAGAGTTGAGTGAGAAGAAGTTGGGATGTCTTGAATAATAGGTGCCTAATTGTTTGTAAGTAGAAACTCCAGGTCGATGTAAGGGATGAGGGAGCTCAAGAGTGGTGAAAGGTCTATGTAACAGAGCTTACCGACGCCAGGGATGAATTGGAGCTTGGTCGAATATATATTAGGGAATCCACATGGAGTAGAACAACAAGGGGGTGTTGGCAAGTACTAGTAGGGATTCGCGATAATCTGCCCTCCAGAAAGTCGTAACTTCACGTCTGGTGCTTGAGACCCGGAGTCTTGTGCCGTGCAGTGGTGTTAGTTTACGCCACATATGTGAGTATACCTACATGTAATGTCTATGGCTGCGTTCCGAATCCACCTAGGGGCTGAATATCCCGAAATGTATTGGTAGGGGGAGGAAAGAAGGGATGTTGTATCGAAACCATTACTATGGGCTTCCAAGCCATATAGGTGAGGTGTGTTACACTCGGGAGAACCATTACCGTACTGGTGGGCGACGGTGCTCGTGATGACCACATGCACCGTGACATGACTTAGTTCTTACATCAACATCGTATATTGACTATCTGGGTGAGGTACTGGAACTAGTCTAAGGGCTACTCTGTTCTGTCCAGCAGGTTCTGTCATCCCATCCGTCATGGAAGTGATAAAAGTCAGTGGAGAAGTTGGAGCTGATTAACAGGGGATGGGTGAGGGTCTGTTGAAACTGTATCCGTTGACAGTTACAATATTCACTTCAGTCCGTTCATGTTACTGAGACTCAAGTGGACAGATCCCGCCTTCATGTTAGCTGTGCATCCCGTACCTGTCCCAACTGTCCGCTTCAGTTCGTCCCATTGTCTCCTTGGAATGTACCTATCCCAATCATTACAAACCAGATGGATACCAGTGTAGCATTACCGGATAGAGACTTAGATACAATAACTGTCATAGGTACCTTAGGGTTTCCCTACACTACCGACTGTAGCGGACAACCCGATCGTGTTTGTCTGCAACCACTACAGATCGGAGCACCCCGGCCCGAGCTCGTCTTCACTTCTCAGTGGCCGCGGCCAACCATCCTATCCATGCCACTCTCATTCGACTTCTGCGCAGCCAAGTCACCAGGCTGTACGATGGAGCTCGGCGTTTCCGCCCTCCGCGGCCGCATCATCATGTAGAGGCAGCCCAAGCCGAGGGCTCCGATCCCAACGTATCTGGGACAGACAGTTAGCAAGATTCTGTACTCCCTGCTGCTGGATATAGAACATGAACGCCTACATCATTCGGTTTTCCGGGTACCCCATCTCCTTGTCCAGTTTCTTGCCCATGGCCTGCTGCATCCCTGCCTTGACGCCCTTCGGGTGGTGGGGCATGGCCGAGTGGATGTCCAGGCCGGATGTCTCGAGTGGCTGCTTCTGGTGCGAGGTTTGTCCCTCCGTTGGATAGTCAAAGACGAGATCGATGTCGTCGACGGGGTTGCCGCCCCTCGGATCGTTCGGGCCATATACCTTGCCACCTGTGGGAGTTGCGCAGCGTGCCGCCGTGGTTGAGAGGCAGCGGGTCGCCGGGCGGAAGGTGCTCTGGAAGACGAACCGGACAGTCCTGGTGCTGGTTGGCTTTATGTGTAGCATGTTGACGTTTTGGTTGTCTTTGTTAAGGATCTCGTCGGGTGATGATCACCGCGAACCTATATTGTGAAATCTGGGTAAGGGTTTGAGGCCCTGGTTGGGCGTTGTGGCGTTGAAATACGGTCTCCTAAGGCTTAGTCGCCTTCGTCTGTGTGACTCTTTGTCTCCATGACGTACCGAGGGAGTAATCGTTGAGGGGCAAGACGGAGATCGGGCCCGTGAGCTGGTGCACAGCATAGACCACCCGGACCCGCATTGAAATCGGGAGGGTATCCAGATTCGAGTTTGGTTTTCGGACAAAATTTTGGTTCGGGTAGTCAGTTATAAGCCGGCAGCATCGTAGGGAGATCTGCATCAGGGCACCATCTTGAGCCGACCAGTTAGTAGACGGTAGGCTTGACACTAGTAGTATCTTTCTTCAGCATGTCAATTAGATCACCAACTTAGCGGTAGGATAGAACGAAACATAGTGGCAAGAGCGCATAATGTTGCGCATCTACTGTTGATGTCCAAATGAGGTTAACGGTTAAGGGGTCAATATTATCTCCTGCGTAGAGTCAAGGTGCACTGGTGGAGTTCGGTAAGCCTCACTCGCTCGCTCTTCACCAGCTAGTACTGCTGATAGCCTCTTTCCGAAGCGATCTTCTCGAGTGTCTTGCGACGATTGATGCCACGGAGGATTCAATTTGTGGCCTTGTAGACGAATATCGTCATATGGGGTAGATCCAATCCTCTAATGTGTAGTAAGTAGGACACTCAGTAAAACTCTCGCTCACTACGAGCGAGGTTTCGGTGGTAGATAGTAGATAAATGAAATCAGATTGGAATGCACCGCATTTGTCGGCAACATTGGGTTTGGGCATAGCATGGCTGGCGATGATGAGCTTCGGGGTTGTAGTGGGTCTTGGGCCGCAGTGGGGCCGGGCGTGTTCCGGCCGGTCGGAGATCGGGGATAGGCGTTTACCAACGGCAACAATCACGCAGGCTGATGTGACGTCTGCCAATCCATTGAAGATGAAAACCTTCAACAACATCGGATATGGCGTGACATGGGCTCTTTTTGCACCGGCGAAGCCGCCGCTGGAATGATCATAAAAGGCTTGACATTTTCAAGGCAAGCCCCGGGCTGCTCCAGACTCGGATCATCAGTTACCACTGCACTTACACTTTGATCAAAGCCATCCAAACCAACCTTTCGTCAAAACCTCAAAATCCAAACGTTCAAAAGACGCAAAGTGCAACAACATCGGCGGTCAACCCACCTTTGTCAACCACACGTTCAACATGGCACCTCGCTCCCGCGTCTGGCTTATCACGGGCTGCTCTTCTGGCTTCGGCCTGGAGCTAGCCCAGGTTGTTGTTGCTCGTGGCGACCGTGTTCTTGCTGCGTCCCGAAACCCTGACAAGGTTAAGGAGCTTACCAACAACGACAATCTGAAGCTGGTTCGACTCGATCACAACGAGCCTCTCCCTGCACTCAAGAAAGCTGTCAACGACCTCATCTCGGTTTACGGCACCATCGATGTTGTTGTCAACAATGCCGCATACGTGCAGACAGGCACCATCGAGGAGGCAACCCCCGAGGAAACCCTCCGGCAGTTCCAAGCCAACTTCTTCGGGCCGCTCAACCTCTACCGCGCCGTGCTTCCACACCTCCGCAGCAAGGGCGAGGGCACTCTCGTAACCATCGGCTCCATGGCGGCGTGGTACCCAATGAACAGCTGCAACCTGTACAACGCGTCCAAGGCAGCACTCCGCTGGGCCACAGTGGGCCTGGCCGACGAAATCAGGGGTTTCGGCATCAAGCATTGCCTCGTCGAGCCAGGCTTCTTTCGCACCAGTCTGCTGAAGCCCGACGCGAACTTTGCGGGGACCCAGGCCTCAACCCGCATGCCAGAGTATAATGAGATTAATGCCGTTGCGGACGCTAATTTCAAGAAATACAATGGCTTACAACTTGGGAACCCGGCCAAGGGCGCCGAGATCATCTATGAGGCCGTCACCTCGACTGGTGTTGCCGAGGGGATGCCCTTCCCGGAGTTTCTGCCTCTGGGCAGTGATGCGTTGACCGAAATCACAAAGGCTGCGCACAAGACTCTGGATGCTATCGAGGAGTGGCGGCGGATTAGCGCGTTGAGCGACTTTCCGGAGGGAAAGTAGGGCGTGGATCGAGAGTAACGCCGGTTGGTGATGGAAGTGCGGAGGCATGGTTTTGTATATCGCCAAAGGTTTCTAGACTTCTAGAATTATATGAGCAGATAGCTCATTTTGAGAGGTGAGACCAGTCCGATGTCTTCATCCTAGGTTTGTGGATTTGAATGAAAGTTTTGAGCAGTCGTTCTGTCTGCTGTGAGTGTCAACTGGTAAGCGACAAAGTGCACCCGCTTTGTGGGGCAAGGTGGGAATTGAAGTGAGTGGGCTCAGTGGAGTGCCGACCTGGACGAGCTGTGTTATCGATAAGATTGTTATCGATAAGACATCTAACCTAAGGATTTGAGACCATTGCTCGCCATTGCCACAGCAACGGACCCCTTAATGTATGTACCCTGTACAAGTACATACAGGCCAGAAATAGGGGGGTTGTGTAGCTGGCCGACCTAGGGAAGGAGTCAGCGACGGCCAGGCCCTGGCACTACACGACACTTCTTCAATCATTACTGTATAGCCCTGTCTGTAAGACAGCACTTACATCTCAATGTCAGGTATAAATCTTGCGTATGAAAGGTACCTTAGCGGACAAGACGCGGCACCTGGGCTCCTGTTTGGCCCCCAAATTCTTTACCCAGTAAATTGTCGATAGTTGGCTGCCTGGAACCTCGGCTGGAATTATTTTCCTCCTCACTGTTCAATAAACCATCGGGTAGCTTCCACTGAATGCTAAAATCGAGCTGGAAGTGAATCTGGTCAGTCGGGCAGTTCCAACTTCCAAGTTGCCACATGCAGTACCCCCGATATGGCCCATCAGCTAGACACAATTGGTAATAGTACGCAACTCATCTCGGCAGTGGCAAGTGGGGATGAAGCAGCAGTGAGGAAGATTCTCTCTGAAAACAACATCCCAATCAACGCCAAAGACGACGACGGCCGCACAGCCCTGCACCACGCTGTGCACAACAACCATCTACCAATTGTCAAACTACTCCTCGCCATCGATACCATCGACGTTGGAGCCAAAGATGAGAACGGCTGGACACCCTTGACCGTCGCCGTTGAAGCCGGCCACACCGCCATCGTCGCCTACCTACTCACCTCCACCCTTGCAGACCCGCACACCAAAACCAACGACGGCCGCACCCTCCTCACCTTCGCAGCCGCAGGAGGCCACAACCACCTTATAGCCCGCCTGCTCGCCATCCCCGGCACCGACGTCAACGCCGCCGACAATGATAACTGGACGGCCCTCACCTACGCCACGTTCCACTACCATGTCGACACGGCCAAAGCTCTGCTCGCTATCCCTGGTATCGACCCTGACCCGCAAGACGTGTTGGGCTGGACGCCGCTGTGCATGGCGTGCGAGTGTGCTACGCACGAGCTCGTGCGGCTGCTGCTGGCCACGGGGCGGGTGAATGTCATGGCGGCGACGGACGAGGGGTACACGCCGCTGCACCTGGCTGCGGAGGCGGGTTGTGCCGAGGTGGTGAGGATGTTACTGGAGACGGGGAAGGTCGATGTGCGGGCCAAAACGGAGATGGGGGACACGCCGTGGGATTTGACTACCCACTTGGAGTATGAGCCGGGGGATCCGGATGATGTTAGGAAGCTGGTGCCGAGTGATGGTAGCAGGTGGGGAGGCTCAGGCTGAGGAGAAGATTGACTCCAGTCTAGAAAGAACTAAGGGTGTGGCATATGTGTAATTTAGAAATTGTGAAGTGGATTGTTTGTACCTTACTTAGTAGATGCACCTAGGTATCATAGTTATGATGCTGAAGCGTTTTCGATTTTCCCGTGTAAGTTCTATTTACCAAATTGGATGTGCTAGTTGCGGTTGTCCTGTCGACTTCAATGCTAGAGGATAGACACCAAGCCACATGGTCATTGAGGACGAAGTTGGATGAATCTCCGCTGGTAGAAATCTATCTAGGTACGCAAGCGGTGACGCACAGGCCTTCTGTACTAGTATGACGCTCGTACACGTCGAACAACCATGTCCGGCTCCATGTACTCTCCTACACCCATCATGATCCAGCCTTCCATCGAAATGAACCGGGGGCAGTATCCGAGTCTCCGACCGAGTCGACCTACCTGGCATTCCCGTCTGCCCAACACAGGGCCTCTAAGGAATTGCTCTTGCTGCCTTGCGGCAGTTTGCTACTTGCATATAACGTTGGCCCGTTGGCTTCAAATTGGAACAGGAATTTATAGTCACTGCATGCGCACTACCAACACACCAACGGTTCATTGCTCGCATACATGTAAGCGCCGGAGCTGCATGTTTATGCAGTTGGGTTTGTATGGCCACTCAATGTTCTCAGCTGTTGGCCTAACTCGGCCACATCCAGATTCACCTGCCACCTCATCAGGCCGGGGCTCATCTCAGGTATATGACAGGGGAGCGGGCGCTGAGGGAACCTGCCTGGGACTCAAGTGCCTGTACCTGTAGCACTTTTCACGTGAACTCTTCCCCGCTCAATGATAAGATGCAGAGTCTGTCTTGGTCTATCTATCCGTCTGAGAACACCGCTAGCTTGATACATTATACAACTGGTTGGATCACAGGGTTTAAGATGTGGAGGCTGTCTTGCTATCATGGCCCCTTCATGTGCTTCTCGGCAACCCCGCCTCTACTTGCGCTTGCCTATCGATCTTCTTCCCCTCCGTCCCGCTCTCTTGGAGCCCGTATTTTGTCTCGAGTTCGGTAGACATGTCCAGGTGGTCTTCAATGGCAACCAAAAACGTGGCCAAAATGCTAAGACCAAGTCCCCACCACCATACAGCCTTCAAACTGGTTACGTATACCTGCACGATCTCGCTCCACAAGACAGGATCTGCCGTGGGCGCAAGACTGTTAGCTTGGCTGGCAAAGGCGTATGCTCCACCGTTGGCAAGCTGGCTCCGCAACTCTGCCGACGATATGAGCGGCAGATTGCTGTCGAACACGCCGTTGAAGATGATGGACGGTATTGTCACGCCCCAGACGAAACCGAAAGTCTTGATAAAGGAGAAAGCGGCCGTGGCAGCGGCAACATCCGACTGCCGAAGACCGACGAGAATGGCCGGGAGCACGGTTGATACCGTCGGACCCAGCCCCATGACCATGATAAGCTGGAACCAAGCCCACGAGACCTTGGGGGTGTTGGACTGGAGTAACGTAAATAGAGCGAAGCCGACAGCACTTAGGGCGAAGGAGACGGCGTGGATAGGTCTGTAGGCGCCGAAAGAGCTCAACAACACACCTCCCATGGCTGCAAAAAACAAGGTGCCGATGGCGAACGGTAGAAAATACACGCCCGAATCCATGACGGTGGTGTTGAGCACGGCCTGGAAGTAGACGGGCAGGAAAAGACCGGCAGTCTGCAAGAGCACGGATGACAGGAAGGATAAGATGTAGGCGGTGGCCGAGGTGCGGTTGCTGAAAAGCCGGGAAGGGATGCTCGGGTTGCTGGCAAGAAAGTGTTGGTGCAAGTGAAAGCATATCCAGCCGATAGCACCGAGGACGATGGGCACAATGACGCGGAATGATGACCATGGGTGTACGACGCCACCGGTCACCAGGCCGATGAGCACCGAAATGATGCTTGGAATGAAGATAAGGTTGCCGATCACGTCAAGCGAGGAAATGCCAAGTGCCGAATCGCCGCGGTTGACGTGCATGAACAGCAGGATGGTGAGAAGTGCAATCCCGCAGATAGGAAGACTGCGATGTTTCCATCGTCAGTAACCGCATCGGCCGGAAGATTCAGGTTCACAGGTGACACGCACTTCATGTAGAAAATCCATCTCCAGTTGTGCTGACCAAGGGCACCGCCCAACACCGGACCCAGGGCTGCCGCCACTCCCGCCCAGGCGTTGATGATGGCCAGCCATTTGCCACGGTTTCGGAGCGGTACCAAGTCACAAACAACAATATCGATAAGAACATAGATACCACCGGCGCCGACCCCCTGAATCACTCGCCCGACGATGAACATGGCGGCATTTGCCGCACCGCCAGCGATACCGCTGCCGACAGTGAACAGCACAACACACCCGACAGTGGGCATCTTCCGGCCCAATATGTCGGCCAGCTGCCCGATGAGCGGCTGTACTGCAGACGCGGCAAAGACAAAACAGTTGGCGATCCACACGTAAACGGAGGCGCCGTCGATCTCGGCCGTGATGGTCGGCAGTGCTGTTCCGATAATCATGGCGTCGAGCGACGAGAGAAAAGCCAGCAGGCTTAGTGCCACGATAATCATCCAGAACCGCGCAGGTTTTTTGCTGCTTTTTTTGCTGGTACTTGTACCGCCATCGTCTGCTGCGTCAGGACTGCCGGACACGGAGCTCATCGTGGTTGTTGTTGTTGATGTTGCGCCAGGGGCCACGGCAGGCGGTTTTTCGGGCGTGGGCTTCTTGTCTAGTGTGTCTGTCATTGTCGAAGAAATTTTGAGCGAGTCAGAAGGACATGAAGAATGCTTGCAAGATTCTGCCAATTCAAGAGATGGCTACATGTAGATGAGAACTGAAGTACTAAGGTAGGATAGCTACCTTAAGGACGATTAGATGGAGGGACTCCAGCCATCGGTGCAAATTAGGGGTGAGAAGTTTGATGCAGGAACTGCCAGGCTGCACTCCTGTAAATAAACGTCCAACATACATACATGGGTAACCCCAATGTCTGGTTACTCTGGTACCTACCCTACATTTACAATACTTCTTCCCGTGTATGATTGTACATAGGTACATATTAGACTTGGTCTCTCTGTGTCTGAAAGATGACACCAAAGGTCTTCCCAAAGTACCGGTAACTCATGTTATTCTCGTGCCTTGCTCTTCCCCATGCGCACCCTGGCTTGAACATGTCATCCGCCTTCAACGGTCAACCAAGCCATATTGGTCAAGTTGGGCCAGTCACCAACGCATGCGACACGTGCTTGCAGAACTAAAGACGACGGATCTGCTTATCATCTACTTACCTATGCGAACTGAAGACTTGGGCAGTTGGACTTAGCGCCAGTGGCGACCCGACTTGGTTGGTATCCTTCTTAGGTCCTTGATTTCTTCCAGTCTCCACCCGAGTCAAACTTGCGTGGGCGTTGTATGCCGTTGGCTCTCATCTGCACGTGAGTTAAACGAGGAAGTTGGGCGAAGTGGGTTCCGGGTAGATGGCGGTATCGCGGTGATTGGATCGGATCCATATGTAGCTAGGGTGTTGGTGAGAACCGTGCCGCAGGGAAGTTGGAAGTTGGAACTTTCCATTGGGCATTCTTTTGAGTTGGCTCAGTTCTTCCACCAACACTTGAGGGAGATGCAGCACAACATATCCACGTCTTGGACATGCTGTCTCGGCAGCGTTGGTGTTCTGTAAGATAGTCCCACAACCTGAACGAATCATGCTTCGCAATGACACCCAACGGTTGACACGGCGTAAGTGCTCAGAGAGTCAGAGACCCCTGAACCCGTCTTCCCGCCCACCTTCCGAGACTAGCGAGATAGCGTTAATCGGTAACTTGTAAGCTGCGACAGAGTCGTACAGGGCATGTATGTGTAAGGTATTTGCGGGGTTCACTCTTCGCTCCTACTCCCTACAGTCTGCAGTTAAATTGAGGTGCCTTGTGCGAGTTCAATGTTGCAGACTTGCAGTCAAATCACCATCTACTATCCACCTTTCTCTTCCAGCGGAGCAGTGAGAGCACTATGGAGTCCGTTGCCAGGGCGATCCAAGCCTTAAGGGAGTCTATCCCCACCGCGAGGATCCATGAGAAGGGAAGTGAAGAGTACGAGAAGGCGAATTCCAGTTACCTCTCGGGGCTTGAGAGCGACCTCAAGCCCCTGTTCATCTTCCAGCCCGCCAGCATTAGGGAGGTCGTCATCTTTGTCAATACCATCAAACCCTTTGCCGACGAGGTGCCCTGCGCCATCCGTGGTGCTGGACAGCAACCTCTCCCGGGATGTGCCAATGTGGACAATGGCATTACCCTGGACCTGGCCCTGCTCAACACTATCACGCTCACCGACGACAATTCCGTTGTTCAGATTGGAGCCGGTGCACGCTGGGGCGCAGTCTATGAAAAGCTGGACGCCCTCGGCCTCAGCGTGACGGGCAGCCGAAGTGCAATGGGAGGCGTGGGAGGGCTGGCGCTGGCAGGTTCGTCCAACTAAGTTGCCCCTGGATCTCCCCTATTCGATAAACACCCCTTAACCAACTCGCTTCCAGGCGGCCTGTCCTTCTTCTCCAGCCGCGAAGGCTTCATCTGCGATAACGTCGTCAATTTCCAAGTCGTCCTCAGCTCGGGCGAGATTGTCAACGCCAATGCCACCGAGAACGCCGACCTCTGGGTAGCCCTCCGTGGTGGCGGCAGCAATTTTGGGATTGTCACACGCTTCGACTTCCGGACCTTCAAACAAGGACTGCTCTGGGGTGGCAACGTCTTCTACTTTAAGGACAGCTTCCCAGACCAGATCAAGGCTCTGGTGACCGAGGTTACGAAGCCCGATGCGACGGACCAGACACACTTGATGATCAGCATTGGCTATTCAAGCGTCATGGCAGCCGCTTTCAAGGGTGTTGACATCATGTGCATGAATCAGTGTTACTACACCGAGGCCGTCGAGAATCCCCCGGTGCTTGAAACCCTTACGAAGATTACACCACAAATTGATGCTCTCAACTCCATGTCCTTGAAGTCTGTTGCGGCTGCGGCCTCAGAGCAGCATAAAGCCGCCCAGACCCAAGTCAGGTAAGATGATACCTTGACCATAGTCGTTGCTTGCAGTGGAGCCTCAGTCTAACCCCTGATTCCCACCTAGGGCCGCATACATCAACATGGCAGTCAAGGCCGATGACGCCACCCTGCAAGCATTCAGCGACATCTTCACGGCTGCCCTGCCTCCTCTCTTCAGTGTGGCCGGTGGCACCTACACGTTCACCCTGCAGCCCTACCCTGTCTCGCTTCTGGCCAAGTGTGATGCCAACGGCGGCAATGTGTTGGGCCTGCACGCCTCTGACGGTCCCATCGTCTCGGTCTTACTTCTTTCGTACTGGGCAAACAAGACCGATGACGGAGTCGTGATTTCCTTCATGGAAGAAACACTGGGCAAAATGCGCGACGACGCCGCGGTCAGGGGCACGCTTATCCCCTACATCTACCTGAACTACGCCTTCACAGGGCAGAAGGTGTTTGACTCGTACGGGCCTGAAAACAAGGCCAAGCTGCAGGCTGCCAGCAAGAAGTACGATCCCATTGGATTGTTCCAGAAAGGGTTTCCGGGAGGGTTCAAGCTGTTCGACTAAAACACTCGATACATGAATTGATCTGGAAAGTACGTGTAGTTAAGATAGTTGAATGGCGGGGAATGCAACTAGATGGCAAGTTTATGGGTTCGAAATCTCTCCCATCTCAGGCTTTAAGATGCAATGGACGAGACCTTCGTCTGGTGGAAGTTGCACGTTGGGTTACATACGAAGAAGAAGTCCAGGGAGGTATCTCAAGTAGCCCGGGTCTCCAGCCAGGGTTACATTGTGTGCAGTGGCAAGTAGCAGGAATCACCCTTCGTCCCCACAACATTACATCTTGCAGGTGTTTATGTACTGCAAGAAAGTCACATGGAGGATACAGGTACAAGTAGTTAAGGTAGGTATTCAACCGTTCGCAGCTACTCGATCTACCTCCTCACACCAACGTAACGTTTACCATCCTCAAATCTTCCTCCCGTGAGCTGGAGCCAACCCAGATATTATACAGCCCCATGAAGGTGGTAGGCTTAGCATTAATCCATACGCCCAAGTCCTTATAGGGAATGTTAAAGTTGACATCCCGGCTCTCCCCCGGCGCCAACTCAACTTTCTCGAACCGAACCAGTCGCTTCACAGGAAACTCCAGCCCCCTGGTCGTCGCCGGCCGGAAGTACACCTGGACGACCTCCTTGCCTTTGCGCGTCCCAGTGTTACGAACCGTTGTAGCGACCACAACGGCCTTGTTCTTCTCCTGAACCGTGGCTATGGGCGTCGAAATGTCGAACGTGGTGTAGCTCAGCCCAAACCCGAACGGCATGGGCACCGTGCGTGTCAGATTTGGGAACTGCCACGCCGATTGGTAGCCCAGTGAGGCCCACCCGCCCTGGTCGTCAGAGGGCAGGTAGTCGTACATGGCCGGGATGGCTCCGGTGTGCTGGGGCATGCTGATGGTGAGTTTGGCACTGGGATTTACACGTCCCGTCAGCAGCTCAATCAGGGCGTCGCCCGTGAACTCGCCGCCGAGGAAGCTGTGGAAGATGGCGTTGACCCGGCTCAGAGTGGACTGTTGCAACACAAAGGGCTGTCCGCCTGTGAGAATTAGCACAGTGGGAACCCCGGTGTCGAGAATTGCGTCCAACAGCTCTTGCTGTAGCCCGGGAAAGCCCAGGTCGGCATGGGCAAAGAACTCTCCGTCCGTCCGCTTGGGTGCCATGGTCATGTCCTCGGGGGCATCGGATAGGCTGCCTAGCATGAGCACCGCAAATCCTGCTTCCTTGGCCGCAGTTACGGCGTCCGGGATGCTGTTGGTTGCGTTGGTCGTGTCGACGATATCACACCCCTGGGTGAAGGTGACTCTGTCCACTCCAAAGGCGGATACGGCGCTGCGGTACAGAGACGAGCCGTAGCGGGCGTTGGACACGTTGACGGCTGCGTAGGAGCCTGGGTTGAGGATGTCACCGAAGGGGCCGATGATGGCGAGTTTACCAGTGCCTTTCAGCGGGTAGGGCAGCAGGCCGTCGTTCTTCAGCAGGACAATGCTTTCGCGCGCCATCTGTCGGGCTAGGTCCAAGTGCGCTGCCGCTCGCAGTGTCTTGTTCATGACGTTGAGGTTGGCGAGCGGCTGCTCAAATACACCAGAAGCGTACTTGATCTCGAGCATCTTGAGCACTGCAGCGTCAATAAGCTTTGCGACGCGTGTGTCGTTGATGCTGGAGATCAACGTTGGGAAGGCCGGTGGATTGCCCGGGGCCAGCTCCATCTGCAGCCCGGCATTGAGGGCCTGAAGGGCTGCGTCTTCCAAGGATGTGGCTGTTTTGGACTGTGTGTAGAGGTTCGGTATGGAGAATGCATCCGACATGATGAGCCCCTTGAATCCCAGTTTGTCGCGGAGAATATCTTGCAACATGTACTCGTTGGCTGACATGGGCACTAAGTCGACCGTGGCATACGACACCATGAGGGAGGCGGGGCTGGTCGTCTCAAGGACGTGGATGTAGGGACGCAGTTGGTCGTTGAACAGGTGGTTGATACCCCCGTACTGGCAGGCTGTGTTGACGCCACCGCGAGCATCACCGTAGACAAAGTGCTTGATGGTGCAAGCCACCTTGGTGTAGCCGTTCTCATCCTTCTCTTCCATCGTCTCCACATAAACCCGGCCAAACTCGCCGATCAAATATCCGTCTTCACCGAACCTGAGAACAGTCAATGGTTAGAAAACAGTTGCAGTCCAATGACACCATGTTGTTCCCATTATAGTCGGTTACTTACAGTTCCCCAATGCGTCCATACCTAGGCTCCCTCGCAACGTCTAGGGGCGGTGACAAGACCCATTTGACGCCGATGGAGAGCTGCTCTTCGCGAATAGCTTCAACTACGCCCTTGAACAATGGGAGGTTGAAGGACGATGACATGGCCAGGTTGCTAGGGAAGACTGTGCCGCCTGAGATGAGAAGTCCGTTTATCGAATCAGTCACGGTGATGTAGGGTATGTGAAGACGACTCGAGTTGACTTGCTCCAGGCGCAGCGAGTTCACCAGAGGCATGATGTCTTTGGCCCAGTTGAACATGGGCCCGAACCCTAGAGTGACGTGATTTATCGCAATCAGTAATCGTCACTCGTAAACCATCCCGACATGATAGACGGCAGTCATGCATATGGTGGGTTGGTTAAGGTACCCATCTGTCCATTCTGCGTTTTCTTGATGGTCTCATAGTTCGGGTTGATGGTAGAGTCCAACGACAAGATACGCCGAACACCACCCATCTGGCCAATTTTTTCTTCCCAGGTCATCTGGCTGAGGAGAGCTTGTGCTCGCTGCTGGGCAGTGCACGACTTCCCGCGGTGCTGGCATGATGAACTCGACGAAGAAGTGAAATCTGTACTGGCGGCAGTGGCAAAGGCCAGGGCTGAGAGGGCCGCATTGAGCATTGACACCATGGTGCTAGGCTTGGAAAGGGAGCTTTGTGATTCTCCGGGCAGGGCTTCATCCTTCTCGCTGTAACTGACGTCTGGATATATTTATATGCTAATCCATCTCGACGGTTGTATCCTACTACTAGTGGTAATGTCGGCGCTGGCCATGCCAGACAAAAGTAGGTACTAATACCACCTAGGTAGGTGTTACGAACTTCGCAGAAAACGAGACAAATGTCGTCAGAAGTACCCTAAAAGATGTGATGTGGCTCGAGAATTACCAAATTTCATTCAACATCTACCTTGAGCCTAGGGAGTCAAGTCGTAGAACCATGTCCCCAGTCTGCCTTGCCCAATGAGCGAGCGTTCATCCCGAGATCCGGCATCGACTAGCAAGGCCGAGGATATGGGGATTGCGGGGAATCCGGGGAGCCACCTCCTTTGAATCTCTCGGCCGGCAAAGTCGGTTTCCAACTTTCCAATACAGCGTGTAGTTGCTTACCCCTGGGCATATGTTGACTTCATGGGTCACAAGTTCACATGGTCCATCACATTTCAAATTTGGGATGACATGGTGTACTGAGGTACTCCACACATGTCGATTTTCCAAGCCAAAAGTACCTAAGCTTTGAGCGCCTCTCAGAGTAGGACTTGCAACCATCAACTTGACTGAACTCCAGCAGTGGCACTGGCATTGGCCTTGATCTCATCCACAACCTCGGGATACTTCTCGTACGTCTTTGAGCCGTCGTCGTGGTATATCTTTGCGCTGACACCAATGGTCAGATGCGCATGCTCTGCCAGCTCCCTGGGATCCTTGATTTCATTTCCGTTCTGTTCACCCGGTAGGTTAGCGAATCCGTTCTTCGAGGGGGGAGAAAGCTGGGAAAGAGAGAAAGAAAGAAAAACCCACAAAAACAACCCTCCACCTCAGATACTTCACCAAAAACGGCTTGACATGCTCAGGCCTCAGACTCTCCAACCCGTTATCCTCAAGATCAAGGTAAGTCAGCAGCAGCGGCGTAATAGGCGTAGTGTCGCTCGACATGTGGCCAAGGGCCTCGAGGTTGCCGCAGTTGTCGCATGCGCGGCTCGACGCAACGAACATGTGGTTGATGCCGGCCAGGAACGGCGACTGGGCCAGTGACGCCGCGTCCGCGTCGGCGGGGAGCTCGCCCTGGAGCGCGAGGAAAAAGAAAATGGTAAACGGTCCGTCGGCCGCCGACCGCAGCACCGCTGAGTCGACGTACCACTCGCGGTCAAAAACTGGGTCGATCTTGGCAGCCGCGGGTGCAGGTGTGGCGACGAGGGAGGTCAGTGCATGGGTTCCTCTTCCGCTGGGAACGGGACGGGGGACGCCGTTGGTGGTTGTCTTGGGGTTCTTGAGGCCCGTCATGAAGTAGGAGGCGTGGACTTTGTCGTAGAGAGGCTTCATGTGATCCTCGGGCTTTCTGATTTGGGCGTCGTTGGGCTTGACTCTCATCCAGTTGTACTTGGCATGGAGACGATCCAGGAGCTTATTGGCGGGGCCAACGAAGTCGTCGTAGATGTAGCCCAGGGCCGTGGTGTCCTTGGTGTCGTCCGAGGTGAAGAATTTGCCCTTGCGCTCCTTATAAAAGGGCAAGAGGTTCTTCTTGGCGTCAGACTGCTTCGTCGAGTCTCTAGGCTCAGGAAACCATGCATTGGGGTGGAAGGCTCGCCAGAGCTCCCAGATACGGTCAATCTGGCAATGGTGGAACCAAAAGACGGGATCGAAGGCAGCCACTGGGACATCGCTCATGTGGCCTAGGTTGACGACATTCCGCCGGTCAACTTGAACATAGCCTCCAATATTCATGTGGTAGTTGCCGTGAAAACCTTCAATCGAACCACTTCCCGTCATGTCACCGTCGACAAGCTTGTCCGAGGCGACGGCTTCTATCTTGTCATAGGGAGCCGAGTGGATCAGGTCAAAGAAGGTAGTGATTCCGCTCTGGCTGGCTCTGTTTAGCGAGGTATTGAGCGCCGGCAAGTTGTGCTCGTTCGGGGCAGACTTGGCGGCCCAGCGGACAGTCTGGACAGTTGTGTATGTTCCTCCCAACTGCAAGCGCATGACACGTTAATGGGTGTTTACTATCATGTCGGGGCAGAGCTTGACTCACCGCATCCCAGTCAGCTTGAGGCATCTGGCCACCTTCCTTGAACTGGTACGAGTATAGCGGGTTCGAAATTTCCTGCATCGTATCGAGCGGTGGCAGCTTGACCTTGATGCCAGGCTCGTTGAGCACATCGGGCAAGCGAAAATCGTACTGTCTCCATTCGTCTATGCCAGCACGCCTGACTATGACTCCTCTACCATGTCGTGCTCGGAAGTAGTCGAGATACGGAAGACGGAATGCCTTTGCCGCATTGAGGTATCTCTCCCGGTGAGGCGGATCGAACTTGCCCGCGATCTTGACCATGTTCTGGTAGATGGTTTGCTACGCTAAAGGTTAACTTCAGGTTGGACGAAAAGAACGAGGGTAGTATGATACCTCCATAAGCATCAAGTAGGGGCGGTGCCAAGTGGGGAAGATGATACGTCCATGCGGACAGTAACCCCCAAACATCTTGTTCGCTTCGAACTGGTTCGCCACACCATCCCATGCTGCTCTGGGAAATCCATGGATGCCGGCGATGGAGTAGTAACTCAGCAAATCATTTTGATCAAGGCCTGGTATATTCTTGATCACATCAGGGTTCTTTTGCATGGCAGCCAGAGCCAGCAGCATGAGGTTGAACGCGTCAGGCTGCTCGGTGAGCATCACGTCAATGTCCACGCGGACCTGGACATCGCCTGTGAGCTCCTTCATGCCGACAACAACACCTGAGGCAGCGAGGTCCATTGCGGTGGCCATGGTGCAGGTCAGCTAATGTAGGCTTTGAAGTGATGGGTGGCCAAGGGGCGTATAGGTGGCTATTTGTGTGGTTGTTGACGAAAGTCAGGGGTTTGCTGAATTCTGATCTGAGGCGGATGGTAAACCAAATAATAGGGTCTGGCCACATATTTATCGTCAACTGCTTCCGGTCCCCTTCCAGTTTGTTTGCACTATCTCTCGCGACAGCTCCCTGCTTCTCAGCTAGCCATGGTGCGTTTTCCCCTCACGGTTATCCCCGTCTTCAATTCGATACATCAGGTACCACTGTCACCGATCGTTTGTCATTGGTAAATTGTTACGCGAATTGCGTTGCTGGTCAGAGCCTGCCGGCGATGAGGATCTAGATGCGGTGTTGCCTGCATAGATATCATGCATCTCAGGCAGCCACAATCCGTTGGGGTGTTCTAGACATTGAAGGTCCGGCCAAAGACCCTCAATGGACTCGGGTTGCCATCTAGACCGCTATTTCAGGCAGTAGATGCACGCCATGGCTGTCGAGAAGTACCAGTGCCCGGCAGCCAATGGCCTTGGGCCTTAGCCGCAATCGTGACGCCCATGGTGTCAACTGGTGTTTGTGACGCAGTCTGCGTCAGAGTTGACGAGGATGATTAGGGGTTTTACAAGAATGATCAAATTGAGGCCTGCATGTGCCTCCTTCGCTTTCTAACCCCCAGTCTCCGGAGGAGGGAATTCTAGACGCAAGGCGAACGGTGAAGCAGCTCATGGCACGTTGGAGTTGGAGTCCATGGTCAGGTAACTTGCAAATTTAGCGGAGCCAATTTGGCTTGCTTGATGGGTCGTCGGTTTGGCTTGGATTGGGTATCCTTGGCTTACCTGGAGCGCTGAGACACACTCTGTGTGTCCCTGGAGAAACTCATATTCACACCTTTAGATCACACTTATACTCAGACCACTCACCCCAAAACAATCTCCTTCCAAACGGGTCCAGGGCTGAAGCTCTGGTGCACCGCCGATTTTGGCACTTTCCCCAACCCTCGCCGCTCAGCAACTCCCCAGTGCCACTCAATAACCATGACGTTGTAGGAATCCCAGGTCTAGGTCCCTCTGCGCAGGCCCATAAAACTATCCACGTCGTTTTGCGACTCCGAGAGAAGAATGACCTCGAATGGCCCCTCAGACTCGAAAAAGGTTGTTTCATTAAACCCGTCAAATAGTGCCCCTCCGTATCGAAGCCCATCCTTTCCGATAAAGTATCCTTGTGGATAAAGGACATCGACGTTCTCTAGCTTGAGGAAGATGGCCATGGTCCAGAACTGTAACAGATGGTATGGATACAGTCGTGGCGGCTCGCCGTTTGGATTGCTTGTTTCGCTAGTGTCGACATGGCAGAGGTCCATATCTAGAGTGGGCATAGTCCGCGATGTCCGTAGACCCGGGACAGGACATTCAAACGGGCTTCGCCGGCGACCGTAACCCGCTGTAGCCGTACCACCAGTCACCGGGAACAATCCCAGATTCTCCGCGGGATCCCAAACAAGGCTCACCACCCCGGTAGAGCTCCTTTTATACCATACAATCCACGTCCGGTCCCGCAGCCAGTCGTGTATGTCCCGCAAGAACTCCAACTTGAAGAAGTCAAGAGGCCTACGCCACCCAGCCCAAGAGTAACTCGGAAACCCACGCCGACGGCCAGCGGCTGGGCCGCGTAGTAGAATGAACCTGTCAAACAGGCCGGTGGGCAGGCCGTGTAGCATGCGGCACCGGAATTTCTGGGACAGGCGGCGCAGAACGCCCGCCATAGCGCGGAGGGCATCGGCGTCGTTGGTCAGGGCGCGTCGAGTGTAGTAGTCGACGAACACCTGGTATTGGTAATCGGGATTTTCTGTGTCGATGACAGCATCGGCGAGCATGGAAGTCATGCTGGATTCCTGGCGTCCGATAGTCGGGTTGTCGGCGCAGACTTCGAGACACTCGGCTGAGCGGCAGCGGAAAACGACAGCGGAGTTGAAAAAAATACAGGATTCGCCAGGAGAGAACGTGCTCTTGAAACCTGTTGGGCATACTTAGCGCAGGAGTTCTTGAGCGTTTGACCTAGGACGCTTTGGATGGCTTGATGGTGACATGAAAGGTAAGTAGGGACAGGGTGGGTAAACAGGAAGGCAAGGGCCACGAACGTCCATGCCCGGGCTTCATATACACTCCTCTTCAACTGAAGGTCTGTGCTCGCGTAAACACCGATGGAGAGCCCTTTCTCTACCTGTCTGACCAGAACTTGTCTCGGTCGGTCCCCCGGCTGAATGCCTGGGAGGCCAGCATCGGCATCATGGCCGTTTGCCGCCACAATGGTTAGCCATGCTAGCTCGTAAATCTGATCCATGACGTTGACGCCTCTTTCAAGATCGTCAGGGCTGTTTTGCAGCAAGCACAGCGCGTCGATCCAGAGAACGCGGATGTTGAGTCTCTTGGTCAAAAGAAGCGCATCCAGGAGCGTCTTGGGTAACAAATCAGAAAACCTCGGGTTGAGAAGAGCCCCGGGCACCGTAAGCTTGTCCAGGTTTGCCTTGGTAAGTTGGAAAGTCGGACAGGAGCCCCAAACATAACTGAGCGCCGCGTACTGAACGAGTTCGGTCCTTTCGACGATGCAACCTTCTACGGTGTCGATGAACCGTAGCACGCGCGATCCGGGGAAGGCCTCGCTAAACGTGGTCGTCCGAGGAAAAATGACACAGGTGTGATGAGATGTACAGTGGTCGATCCATCCACTCACCCTTGACACGTCGAGCTCAACGGGGAGCCTAGGGAGGAGGTAAGCGTAGCGTGGGCTAGAACTGGAATTTACCCCAAAGGCCAGCCAGACGTCATTCAAGCGAATTATCGCGAACCCGCCCCTTGTAATTCTAGCTCCAGAGATCCACCTCACTTCAACTTCTTTGTCGTGGGATAGGGCCCGGTATACTGAAAGGTTTCTGTGCAGCACCGTTGCCTTGCACACTAACAGGCAAAACGGGCAGTTGCTCTCGAGGATCCGGGACAGAGGCCCCAAGGAAAACTTGTTCTCAATCTCACTCTTTCTAGGGCCAATCCGAAGGGCGTCTCGCAATCCGGCTGCAAATTCGGAAAAAGGTATCTTGCAGCAGTAGCTACAAAGGTTAGCCATGACAAAAAGGGTATTGAGCGATTAGACGTCTAAAGTGGCAAAGGGTTGCGGTCAATCAGTCCCTTACTCTTCTGTGCCGTGGGAATTGGGGATAGCTAAGGTGGGTAGGCACCTTCCCATTGCAGGCGAAGATGGAAACACACTCCTCCTAACTTACTTGCGTGCCACTGCTGCCTGATCTGTACGTGATATGACAGCCGGGTTACTCACTGTCGGTTCAACCCGGTTGCACTTCATGTTGTCTCACAATCTAGAACTGTCCTCCCCTTGCTTAGACGCATTTAAAACCCTGTGTACCGTAGTACCCCTCGTAGCAACCCAAATAGGCCAACTCTAGCCTCTTCCATTGTGCGTTTGCTTCGTCTTGGATAGCCCACTTAGACTTAGTGCACTTTCACTGGCAATGTCACAGCATTTCTAAGATGTGGGATGCCGCCACGCGGAGAATAGGAGATATATGCAGATGTAAGGTAATGTGCGGATAGGCAGAGTAGTAATATTAGAAAACTCCAACTCTATATCTACATGTAGGTAAGGTAGGGATCTAAGGAAGTCTGACCTGGATTGGAGGATGGACCGGTTCGTCGCCAATCTCCATCATCTTCCTCTCCAGCAGCGCCGTCATGTGCAGTACCACCTCATGGTACTCAGGCTCGTTATATACATTAAACAGCTCCAGAGGGTCCTTATCACAATCAAACAGCTCCCACTCCTTGTGTTCCTCGCCACCCGGTCGCGCCCCCTTGATGTCCAGCGCCTCGTTGTACCAGTAAATAAGCTTGTATCGCTGGTCACGAATCCCATAGTGCGCGTAAGCGTTGTGGATAATGTCGTTGTGCATCCAGTAACGGTGGTACGCCACCTGCTGCCAGTCTGCCGGGCGCAGCCCTTGCAACAGAGGCCGGAATGATCTGCCCTGCATGTAAGACGGGACCGGAAGCTGCGCGTAGTCTAACCAGGTAGTTGCAAAGTCCACGTTGCAGATGATGTCGTCACAGACCGAACCGGCTGCGATCTCTTTGGGATATTTGATAAGGAAGGGCATCTGGAAGGACTCCTCGTACATAAATCGCTTGTCAAACCAACCGTGCTCACCAAGAAAGAAGCCCTGGTCGGACGTGTAGATGACGATGGTGTCGTCGGCCAGTCCAGGCTCCTCCCTGTCAAGGTAGTCGAGCAAGCGGCCAACACTGTCGTCCACCGACTGGATCGTACGCAGGTAACGTTGCATGTACCGTTGGAACTTGAACTCGGCCAGCTCGCCTTGAGACGTAAAAGTGAAAACCGTACCGTCCTCCTTGTCGATGAGCTTCAGAGCACGTAGCCCTTCCTCCGTGGTGGGTGCAGGTATCTTGCGCTCGCTGGCTCCTTTCTCCTGTTGAACGCGCTCACCTACCCTTCGGCCGCCGTCCGGCTGCACGAGACCGAGGTCCTGGTAGGTTAAGTCCTCGGCAACTCGCATCTTAGCAATTCTGGCAGCCTTCGCACGGTTCTTGTAGTCGTCAGTGAAGGTGTCTGGAAGCCGGATGGGGTCTTGATAGAGATTCTTGTGCCTGTCGTCGCACTCCCAGGATCGGTGCGGTGCCTTGTGATGGCACATGAGGAAGAATGGTTTGGACTTGTCGCGCCCGCGGACAAACTCGAGGCTTTTTTCGGTGATGATGTCCGTGACGTAGCCCGACTCGACATGGATACCCGAAGGTTCGATGAATTCGGGGTCCCAATACTCGCCTTGGCCGGGAAGAATAGACCAGTAGTCGAAACCCGTCGGCTGGTTCTCCACGGATTCACCCATGTGCCACTTTCCCACCATGGCCGTCTGGTAGCCTCCTGTACGGAGGTGTTTTGCGACATTTGGGAGGTGCTTATTAATCTAAGATATCGCCATGTAAGCGGCTGTTGCAGAGTAATGAAGTCGCGGAGAGAGAAAAAGGCGAATAAACTTACATGATCATCCAGTGTCATGACGCCGTTCACATGGTTGTAGGTACCACAGAGAATGGCGGCTCGAGAAGGGGTGCATATCGAGTTTGTGACATAGCAGTGGTTGAATTTCATGCCCTCGGTTGCGAGGCGGTCAATGTTGGGAGTCCTGTTGATGCCGGCCCCATAGCAACCGATGGCTTTTGATGCATGGTCATCAGCCATGATGAAGATGATATTGGGACGCTTGACACTGCGGTCGTGAGAAGGCCCCGGCTCTGCCATTTTGGCTAGTCCTGACTGTCGGCTCGAGGCCGGGGGACAACTTGAAGCGCACGAGGAGGTATGCTGCGATGAGCACGAAATCAGTTCGAATAGAGGGGCAAAAGACGCCCTCCAAAGTGAGCACCGAAGGACAAGCACACAAAGGCTCGGTAATTGTAAAATTGCGTGCTTCCATGGGGGGAGCATACTCATGTACAGATGCGACCCCTGGGTTGTCGAGACCTTGGTTGTAAGTCGGCACTCGGCCGTTCTAGAAGCTGATTGGTGCACTCGATACCGGAGGATGGGCCGATGTGTAAGTCCACCTCTCTCTCCACCTACAGTCGTGTACAATACAATCCACGAGTTACTAGTCTCATTCGCGCGAAAGGAGGGTAGGATCGGTCAGTACTAGTATCCGCAGTCGGCATCGGGCAGGTGTCATGCAGTTACACTTCCCCCACTCAGCCCCACCATGCTCGCCCTCGCATAGGTCGTGTCGACAAGGCAGGGATGGACTGTAAAGGCGCCTTAGTAGTACAGGTATTGCTCATTGTGCCCGGTGTCATGACTACCCGTACCCGAGGCGTCAAAGCTCGCCGGAAATAAGGGCCACATGCTGAAGTCGAAACTTGCCCCGTCGTACATGCCGATAAGTCCCGGATTTGGAAAAGGAGAGTCTAACGAGAAAAAGGTAGCTGGTTGCGTCCAATTCTCCTGCATCAGCGGAAGATGCCGGGAAATGGCAGCGGCGTTCTCCCATGCAGATGACTGTTCTGCAGATACCTCCCTGGATGGCTCAGTGGCGGCCTCGCGGCTGTCATCGACAAAATCTGACCGGAGAAGAAGGCTATGCACAGAGAGCCTCTGCCTGGCAACAGCAGCTTTGGAGACTCCGGGTGCCGCTCTTGGACCTTGTTCAATGTCGTGAACGGCTTCACCGGGAGAGCGGGCAAGCCCTTTGTAGCTTTCGATCAGCCTGGATAGGTCGTCACGCTGATTTGATGTCAGTATTCTCGCAAGAGTAATAACGTCGCTAGCATTGGCACAGCAAGACAGACGCACCATTGGCTCAACTGCTGCGGAGAACGAAAAGCGTCTTGAGAGAATGTCTAGACTGCGCTCTGCATTGCTGATGGCTGTCTCCATGGAGGAACTCGAGTCACCAGTCCCGCTGAATGTTCCAAAAAGAACGAGACGAGCAGCATGGTATGTGCAGACGGCTGCATCAAAATCTAGGACCTGCTCGACGTCTGCATGCTGGTCATAGTACGAGAGGATCTGAAGTATTTCCTCAGCGTTCTTAAGACAGCGGTGTCTCATTGTGCTAACATCGCGGGGTTTAATTCCCTCAATGTTTCTTGGGGTGCCGCCTCAGGGTAGCCGCTTAAGAATATGCGGTACAGATCACACTGACATTGACGAAATGACATATGCATCATGACATATCGGGGCCGCCACTCAAAATCGGCTGGACTTGTGGGCGGGTACTGGTCATCCGGGGTGAATTGGGAGGAGATGCGGCGCAAATCTGACTGGAAATGCTCGATTGCGCAGAAAAGACCCGTATGATCAATTTCCTTGAGGTATATCTGTCGGTTCAACCTTGGATTCAGCTCGAAGAGTCAGCTCAGCTCATTACATGTACATGTACAGTACAGAACGGTGGAAGTAAGGCGAGGCACTGGACTGACTTCATGATGGACCGTCGAGTAAATGCAAGCTTCACATATATGCCCCGGGACCCGAGAGTGTCGGGCTCGAGTCCCATTCCCGGTTGAAGAAAACTCGTTGTGGCTTCTTTTTGGTCCCCGAATTCGGGGTACTCGCAGGGCAGTTGGAATTGGATGATTTCAGGCCGGCACAGCTCGAATTCCTTCAGGCCCACGCAGAAAACATCCTCAAGGAGGTAGAGGGACCAAAATGTCCTTCTCCGCACCTCCTGTGCCACCTGGTCGAGCTCGGGATGCTCGTAGTTGAGCCGCAGAGCAACGGCTGAGCGTGCGGCGAGCCCCGCGAGCATAAAGGCCCTCCTGGGTTTTCCCGACTCTGCCCTATAACGAATAACCAGCAGCAATGCTTGAAGGTGAAAGATGGAGGGTTCCTCCAATCGGTCCAGGATGTGGTGCTCGCTCTCGTGTGCCCATTTCTCTCGGTAAGCTGAATGTCGGCTGTGTACGAGGGCCGTGATGGCACACAGGGAGAGCTTCAGCGCGTGGTTAATAGTCCTTTCACGGCATCTCTTCTTCACAGTAGCCTCGTGCAGGAAGCTGTAGGCGGGGAGGCAATGTAGATGGCTGAAGTAGTGATCGACTAGTTCGTCCACGACATGGTGCGGGGGTTATCATCATGATGAAGTCGAGGATCCTGCGCTGTTGTACAGTCCTGGTCCCATGTCAGAACTGCCGCTCCCGAATCCGAGTCGGAGAGAGTATGCGTAGGCGTGTTGTCCAATGCGCGACTCTCGCTTGGCGGCCCGGGCGTGAAGCTGGACTCGGAGACGTTGAACCCGGGCTGGGATTTGGACTTGGAGACACCAATGGCAGGATATGAGCACAGCCGACCTCGTCGAGTGCAGTTAGCACAGCGGGGTGATTCCCCTGAGCATCGAACTTTCATGGCACGACACTGTACACAGGCATGCGCGCCGCGGTACTTTGGCGGCAGGCGTGGAGGGTCACGGGCTGCTGTGAGCCCGTCTCCTTTGGGCTGTAACGAGCATCCCGAGTCGATTCCGAGACGCTTACACGTCCCGCAGGAAGGCCTCGCTCCGTCACATCGGACCTATGGACGCGTCAGACCCGATTTGCGCCATGTATTGCTGGATGCATCATGCATGGACGCTATCTCCTTTGTGAGCTTCCGGTGCGATATACCTTCCGCACACGACATTGCACACAGACGGTCTTCATCTTGAACGGTCGGGTTAGAGCTCGCCGGAGATCCCAGATTCACAACCACAGTCCCTCAAAAATTGAAGAAACCTTGGATTGGCTCTCAACTCGATTGAAATTTAAAGTTATCGCAAAGTTATCGGCCATCTGGTAGCAGCTGCGAAGCCCGTCGACGTGGCGTTATGCATGGCAGGAGCCGGGAAGGTAATCTGCGGGACAGTGGAGCATTGTGGGCCTCGACTCTCCTCGAGCTCCCTCCGCCCTCCAAGCTCCGCAATCCCCAGTCCCAAACCCCAGGTTCTTGAGGGAGAAACATTGAGAGGCCACTCAACCAATAACTGACAGCCCCGACCGAGTACCGACCCGGCTCGCTGGATCAAGGGGGTCAAAGCAAAGCTCGATCAGGGTTACTTGCGCACTCCGCGTCTCCGACATGTTTGACTCGAGAGAAAGGCCCAGGATTAGAGGCCTGACGAATAGTTACCTAGGTAGGTACTGTATTCTGCCATTCTGACCAGAATTGTGCAATCTTGACTAGGACCATACATCAAGAGAGCAATCAAATGCAAGCATCATCAGCATTCAGCACCATCGCGTCTGGGTCTCAAATGGGTTCCCTTTCAAAGTCCCGATTCCCCATTCCACCAAAAAGTTCGCCAGATGTCCATATTCCCCAGGCCGGGGAGCAGCAGCGCATCTGGCTCTTCAGCCATCAGCTCTATAACTACCGGCTTGGTCACCATTGGTCTTTGAGATTCGCATGTGTCCAACCAGACATCTTCCTTTGATCTCTGAGTTCTTTGCCTTAAGATTTCCCATCTTCCACTCCACGCCATGACTCGTCTCGGCAACTTCAGGGCATACTGCCTCGTGGCCCTGAGCTGCGTTGGGTCATTTCTCTTTGCCTACGACACGGGCATCGTCGGCGGCGTCCTCACTCTTGATTCTTTTCAGAGGGACATGAACTTCACGGCCGCCGAAAAGGCCAATGTCAGCTCTCTTTCAGCGAGCCTTCTACAAGCCGGGGGTAAGAGCACCAAGCTCCACTTCTGCGCAGGTCATGTCAATCACTGACACGAATTTTCTTTTTTTCCCTCCTTGTGTACAGCCTTCTTTGCGTGCTTCTTTGCCTGGCCCTTCACTGCTCGCTTCGGTCGGCGATGGTCCCTTGTTCTCGCTTCCTGGATCTTCATCGTCGGTGCTGTCTTGCAGATCATCAAGGTTAACGGGGTTGGGGCCTGGTACACCGGGCGTTTGATATCGGGGTTTGGTGTGGGCATTGCCACGGTTGTCATTCCCATGTACAGCGCCGAAATGGCACCCAAACAGAACCGGGGACAACTTGGAAGCAGTGAGTTCCAAGTCATCAGCACTACTAGTAGCTACCTAGGAGCCTGCATCGTTGCTAACATTGTTGTCTAGTGTTCCAGTTCTTCTTCACCCTGGGAGTGATGACTTCATATTGGATCGACTACGCCGTGGCGAAGCATTTAGAGTCGTCCAGCCTACAGTGGCGGGTTCCCGTGGCTCTGCAGCTCGTTCCAGGCGGAATACTCGGTTTGGGCATGCTGTTGACAAAGGAAAGCGTCAGATGGCTCGTCAAGCGCGGTGATCACGAAGGCGCATTGGCATCGCTGACTTGGATAAGAGGGGATGAAGATCACGCTATCGTTAAGCAGGAGTGCGTATACCCCTACAACCGTGGTTTGATATATGGGTTTGCAAACTCCCCTAACAAACGTATAGGATGGATGAGATCCTCGAGGGTATCAGAGAAGAAGAGAGCCTCACCGAAGGCCTCACATGGAAAGAATACCTCCTGCCGACCAACCGGTGGCGATTGATGATTGCTATCACCCTGCAGATTGGTAAGTACCACCGTACCTATTCAGTGGTTCCGACAGGTCCCCGGGCTCAATTATTTGCTAACGCGGTTCCTTGGCAGGTGTCCAGCTTACCGGCAACACGTCCCTTGCATACTGTACGCTGACCATGTGTCGAAATAGCCCGGGAGAGACTGACACGTGAATAGTCTCGCCCCAAATTTTCAACGCAGTCGGAGCAGGAGATAACTCACTACTGATTAGCGGCTTCTTTGGCGTTGTCAAGGTGGCCTCATGTCTGTTCTTCCTGGTTTTCCTGGTCGAGAGAATCGGACGACGAGGCTCGCTGCTTGGGGGTGCCTTCATGATGGGCGTCTTCATGCTTATTGTGGCCGTGCTCACCGCTACCCATCCCCCTAGCGCAAGCTCTGGAATGACCAGCACCTCCATTGCTTCTCTGCTGATGATATATCTTGAGGCAAGTAAGTGATCATGTGGGCTTGTCCCGTCGTTTGAGTTTTGAGTTATAGAATCAGCGAACGCTAATGGCGTTCCAGTGACTTACAACTTGTCATGGGGCCCTGTACCGTGGGTAAGGCATCCGAATATGTCTTTCCCGGACTAGTTTGAGCTCTAAGACTGACCTCAAAACCTAATAGCTTTACATGAGTGAAATATTTCCGACTCGAATCCGCGAAGGGGGAATCGCCGTGGGCACTGCAACCCAGTGGTTGTTCAATTTCACGTTTTCTCAGATTACTCCTCACGCCGTCGACAATCTGGGCTGGAGAACATTTCTGATGTTTGCCATCTTTAACTGGGCCCTCGTCGTCTATACATGGTTCTTCATTAAGGAGGTACGCGTTGTTACCTTCATATTGATACACGATCTTCCATATGCTAACAATCATTTCTGCAACAGACGAAAGGGCGGTCTCTCGAGGAGATGAACCTTGGTGAGCTTGGCAGCATTCATTACTAGATCGCCTATCACTGACATGGGCACTTCCAGTGTTCAATCGAAGAAGCGGCAACTCGGCCACGAATCAAACACCGACAAGGGCAGAGAAAATAACCATATCGAGCATGAAGCTTAGACCTGTTCAAGCCTGAGCCGGGGAGTGGGAATGGGCGGATTGCCCAAGAGGGAGCCGCCACGTTCTGACATCTGGTACAAGGACCAAGCGTTGCATGTATAGAGTCCTCCATGTGCACCCCTCTCCACTTAGGGTCGGGTGTTCGGGATAGGACTCGGTGTTACGATCCTATTCCATCGATGACACCGTAGAATTACCTACCTACCTAATCTCCGTTCATTTCCGGTTGGGTCTGCATAACAATAACCCCTGAACTCCGTGACCAACAGTAACCCTTGCTGCCGACTGGCCGGTGCCGATACCTGGGCGATGGGTATAACGGATTTAGCCGCAGGGCGACCCAGATGTTGACAACTGCCATTGGTCAATCTGTGCAGTGTGCAACGACATGGGAGTAAAGAGCTTGGTCTGCTGGCTACCTACTTATGCCGGCTCGGTGTGGGGCCTACTTACGGTAGGAGTCGGTCGGTAAGAAAGCTTAATCCAGGAATTGTAGATCTACAGATATTGAGATATTGAGGTGTCTGCTATCGCCCCGGAATCGATAAATTCCTCTCCCATCCGTAATGTAGAGCCACACGTTGCTTGATCTGACATCAAGCAGCCGCTACTACCATTGCCTTAACCCCAAGTGATCAGCATAGCCCACAATGGCTTCGTTTCTCGTCACTGGCGCCTCTCGGGGTTATGGACTCGCACTCGTCCGTGAGCTAGCATCCATGCCGAGCTCTGAGGTTAGCAAAGTCCTGGCATCCGCACGCAGCGAGTCGCCTGCTTTGGGTGAGCTCGTCCAGCAATCTTCTGGCCAGGTAGCCGTGATCAAGTTTGATGTCACGGACCAGGACTCGATCCAAAAAGCGGCCGTCGAAGCGGTAACCCAGTTGGGGGGCAAAGGACTCGACGTCTTGATCAATAATGCCGGAGTGGCCTACTGGAATCCTAACGGGATTCGAACCATGTAAGTGATTGGAAACTTTAGGTTCTGTTGCAATGAATGTCCTTGGGCTCAGAAGCCCTGGGAAATAGGGAGAACCTCGAAGACGCCTTCGCTGTTAACGTGTTGGGAGCTCATTGGGTCACCCGAGAGTTTCTGCCACTGCTGCAACAGGGGCATCTGAAAAAAGTCATGAATATGTAAGTCTTCAAGCTGCCCCCGTCTGTTGGTGACCGAAAGAGCTCTCAATGCTAAACTGAGGCAACTTAGCTCGTCAGCTGCCGCCTCCATAACCCTCGCTCGCGATTTCACCCATCTTAAGAATCCGGCGTATAAGATCTCGAAAGCAGCCTTGAACGCTCTCACTGCTCAATTCGCCCTGGAGTATGAGAAGGAAGGCTTCACAATTTTTGCGGTTTCCCCAGGCGTACGCCGCATCTCGATCCTGTCATTGTTTAAGTTGCCCCCCTGGAGAATCTCATGGATGCTGACGGTACTGTTGATTAGTGGATGAAAACCGAGATGGGAGGTGGCGACGCGGCAGATTTAACGCCAGAAGAGAGCGCTAAGGCCGCATTGAATTTCATCTTCAACAAGGGAAAAGAGCTCAATGGAAGATTCCTAAAAGTTCATATCAAGGGGTGGGAGAACCGCAAGGGAAGGGCCGCCTATGACGGGACTGACGCTCCGTGGTAGTGGCTAAGGGTTCTATTGCAACACACAAAGAAGATGAGACTGGTGGATGTAGTAAGATAAGCTCCCTGGAGAACGCGGGAGCATGAGCAGGTATGATGAAAGTAGTGATATTGTGCCTCGAGGTGACAAAGGGAAGATGGGAGCTTAAGAGAACCATATATATACAAAAGAGAGCTTGCCACAGTCAGGGGGATCTTAACAGGGGTTAAGAGAGCCCCACAGACAGGGTCCAGAATACAACAGTTTCCAAATTACTCCCTGGAGTGCCTGGATGCTAGTACATATTGTATAGGTCCTTGGCCGTTGGGTTGTGTGTATGGTAGCCACTGTCGAGCACAACTGATGAGAGATGTCGAGGTTTTCCATTGTTTTGATACCTCTGTGATCCATCCCCTTCCTGCCCCTTTCCGCCGCCACCAACCGGCTGGAATCTAACCTTGACACCGGTAAGCATAGACATAAAGTAATGCGGCATCTCCTCCTCTGGCGGGAAGTTGGTGATCTCGATATCAAACTCCCGCAGCAATGCAGGCACAACCTTGAACACGATCAGCTCCGCCAAATATCTACCCGGACAAGCCCTGGGAACACCGCCCCATATCAGGTTATTCCGCTCCATCACTCGAACTCGTCCCGGGTTCTCCTCGTCCAACCACCGGCCAGGATTGTACTGGCTGGCATCGCTGCCAAAGATCTCAGTGTTCCGATGCAGCGAAACCGGATTGCATCCAACAACCGTGCCGGCTGGGAAATAGTAGCCATGCAGCGACACCCCGCCCGCAGGCACTTTGCGGGAGAGCGACATGCCGATCACTGGGTACAATCTTTGGGCCTCCTTGATGCTGGCTTGGGCATATCGAAGACAGATAGCTTCGTCATAGGATATCTGACCACCTGGGAGTTTGCGGGTTTCCTCCGCGACCGTTGCATGGACTGCCGGGTGAGTGCCGATCATAGCCAATACCGAAGTTAGAGTTGCACAAAGGGTTTCGTGACCGGCGCCAAAGTTTGTGATAGCAAGGCGACGTAGGTATGTCTTTGTAAACTCGGGACGTTGCTTATGACGTTGGATCAAGTCCGCGAGGAGGTCCCGTCGTGCATCATTCTCGCCTTTAACACGGGGGTTGTTGCCGATGGCATTGGTGATCCTCTTGGATGTCTTTTGGTACACAGGCTGGTCCAAATGAGTTAGTGTTAGCCCATTCACCCGACCCTGATATCAGTAACACACCGTGAAGAATGGTTTGAAGTTCTTGGGTGTCCTGTAAGTCACGTTCCATATGTTTGAGAAAGCTCGACTGAGGGATTTGGAGAAGAATGCGAGAGTGGTAACCGCGGGGAAGAGACCGAAGACGCTCTTCCGTTTCCAGCCAAGGTAACTCTGGGTGCTTGTGCCCCCATCCGACCTGTTCTTGATGTATCCCGGAGACCAGGATAGCACAACAGCTCCGAGACATTCGACGGCAATGATGTGCATCCATTCCTTGAGATCTACTTCGGCGCCATCCACCGCATGAAGCTCGCTAACCGCTCTCTTGATGACGCTGTCAACTGCTGGCTCGAACTTCTTGATGTTGGCTGTCATGTACAGTGGACCCATGAGTCTTCTCTGGAGCCTGTACCGCTTCATGTCGAATTCGGATAGCAAATCCAACGTGTCCGGGAATCGGACATTGAGGCGCCAGTCTATCGATGGCTTGGTCAATGCAGTAGCCACTGAGTCATCCATGTTAGAGACCGTGACTGTTCATGTTGCCGGCTGCCCAGGACCCGGGAGGCTTCAAGTCTGATCCCTCGCTGCCACTTGGCACTCACAGTAGAACTCCGATTTTTCGTAGCCGTTGCTCGCATCTACAGTTGTCAGATCGAACGAATATGGAAGGAAGATGGGATCAATATATGGATAGTTACTGTATATCGTCTTGAAGGCATCTATAGAGTCGAACCAAACTTCGTTTGGCCCTATGCGAACAACAGGCCCATACTTCTTGTGGAGTGACTTGGCTAGCTCTCGTGCAAGTCCATTACGGACGTGAATTGCCTGCCAAACATTGGAGAAGATTGCGAGTTTTGGACCTGGAATTCGGGCCAAGGGATGGAAAAACATGCGGTAGGTGGCAAGGATGAGAAAACACAGAAAAGCGAGCTCTAGGGGGGTTATAAGACAAGTAACAATCGCCGGCACATGCTCCCCCATGTTCACCATCTCCTACCTAGGTAGGTAGGAAGAAGCCAAAGAATAGACCGGAGGGGCCCTCAGTCGCGGTCATGACGGTGGTTGTTGACCGCGAGCGAAGACACAAAAGGACAAAATTTCTGGCGACGAGCAGTCGAGGACGAGGAGAGTGGAGACGTGCCCACCCCTTATAAGGTTAGGGTTGCCAGGATAGCGCAAAATTCCCGCGATCGCGCTTCCAAATCCAGACAATGCATTCCAGCAGCAGCTTCACTGCGGCGGTCCAAGGCTCAACACATCCAGCCCGCCCTGCAGCTGCGACTTGCTTGGCATCCTCCCCAGGGACATAAGCTGCGCGCATTGCGACATGGCCGGATCCATTCCCATGCTTGCCATGGCCACGACGGTTTCGCCCTTGGCATAGTACGCCACCCACTTGCCTTGGTCAGGATCGCCCTGCAGTACCAAATCGTCCCATCCGCTGGCCATCGTGTTTCCGCAGTAGCGCAGCTGCGATCCGAGAGCGCTCCAGAACACGGGCGTGTAGAATTGCGGCTTGATGTTGGGGTTCACAATGTGACTCGCCGCCGTGCGGCCCGCGTTCTGTGCCACGTTCCAGTGCTCGATGCGCACAAACTTGCCCTCTCCGCCCGGACCCCAGTAGGGGTGCGTCGCGATATCGCCAATGGCGTACACGTCCTTCAGACCGACGACGGAAAACGACTCGTCTACTTTCAAGCTCCCGTCTTGTTCGAGCCGAACCACGCTGTTGTCTTTCAGGTACTCGGTCGCGGGCGCGACACCGACACCGAGAATGACGAGGTCAGCATCGAGCTTTGTCCCATCTTTGAGGCAGACGCAGCCGACATTGGACGGGTTGGATGTGGACGGCTCAGCCTTCTCGACGCCCGCCGACATGTAAAACTTGACTCCTTTCGCCTCGACACCCTTCCTGATGATGTTGCCCACCCGCTCCCCGAGTACGCGTTCCAGCGGCGCCTTCTCCATGCCGACCACCGTCACGTCGTTGCCGTTCGCCGTCGCAACTGCGATCTCCATGCCGATGAATGAAGACCCGATAATGACAATCTTCTTGCCCTTATCCCCGATTGCCTCGACGATCTTCTTCGCGTCGTGCACATTTCGGAGGGTAAAGATATTGCCCAAGACCTTGAAACCCTGAAGCGGGAGTAGACGTGGTGTGCCGCCGGTTGACAGGACAAGCTTGGTATACGCAAACTTGCCGCCCGACTTGGTCTTGACAGTCTTGGTCGCGAAATCTACACCGGTCACCTCGTCATTGACAATATCCACACTCCCACTCTTGAACCAGCCTTCGTCTCGCCACTGTAGCTTCGCCAAGTCTGTCATGAGGGCTTTGCTGAGTTTCGGACGGTCTATGGGCAGGTAGCCCTCGTTGGAGATCAGGGTGATGGCGCCCTGATAGCCCTTCTCTCGCAGGCCCTCGATAACGCCCAAGGATCCGGATCCGCCGCCAACAACCAAAACTTTGTCTAACCCGGACACTGAGCATTTGAAGTTTGGCTTGCGATGTCCCAGTTTGATCGTTTCCGCGTCGCCCGTGATGTAGACGGCGCCGTCGCGCTCGGTAGCTTTGAACACGGGGAGGGCGTTGAGGGCGGGAGCATCTTCGACGTCGCCAGTCTTAGCGTTAAAGCAAGCTGTAAGCAACATACGCCGTTAGCAAGGTGCGAAGGCGGGGGCAGAAGACTGCCTCACTTACCCCCGTGCCATGGGCAGGTGAGCTTCCCGTTCGTCCCAAGCACGCCCTTGACGAGCGGTGCTCCGTAGTGGGTACAGCGGGGACCGAGTGCTTGGACTTTCCCGCCTGCGTTCAGTAGGAGCACTTTGGCGTCGAGGCCCTCGACTTCGACCTCTTGTTTCTCTCCTGGTTGCAGAGCAAGCGAGCTAACGCCCTTCAGTTTGTACTCTTGTGCCATTTTCCCCAAATTTGCCGAGAAGGACCGTTGGCCAGATGACGCTGGGGAGCAAAGGAATCGTCCAATTCGGAGGGCTAATCGCGTGTTGTGAGTCGTGTAAAGTGCTAAAGTCATCAGGATGGCAGCTGGGGCAGCTAGGAGGGGAAGGGAGGAGGGGACGGGAAAGCGAAGGAGGGGCCAGCAGCAATTGCGCTGCGTCCTTCGGTTCTTTCGCAACTACCGTACCTGGGGGAAGGAGCTGGAGGGGCATTGATTACGCAAGAACCTGGAACCTAGTACTGGCCAAAGTAACGATGTATCCTGTAAAGAACCATTAGATACCTTACACATTATTCCACACAACCTGCACTTTGCACGCATGTATGTACACCCATCCTGTATCGAACAAGCCAATACCGAGAGAGTTGCTTGGCTGAGCTTGGTGGAACGGTGGATGGACACAGCCTGGAAGCCACGCATTGTCGGGGCGATGTAATCGCACAGTCCCTATTGGTTCGATTGTGCGACAGGGCCCACTAAAGCTTGGTGGGGTCGGAATTGGAGAAGCGTGGGTCAGGTTGCGCCCGTTGCAGTGATGGGTCGACGTTGACACCTCAACATGCCTCGAGCATGAAAGGGAATGCCCTTTCTAGTTGTCCGGGTGTGATAAGCGAACTACGGAGTATTGCGGACAATCATTGGGTCGATTAGTTTTCTGGTCATGTTCTGAAGTCGAAGTGAAGACGGGAATATGCCAGAGCGGGGCATACGGATACTTATCTTATCTAGCCTTAAAGTTAACAACTTCAGTCAACACGGAGTGCAGGACGTCCAGCGTCTCGCTCTTGCTCCAGCCTGCCCTCTGGATGCGCGCGAAAGGAGCAAGTACAACCCTCACCTGCTTGCTACTTTGCGCGAGTATAAACCCCCCCCCCCTTCTCTCTCTGTCTAACCGGCGGTAGCTCGAGAGATCTAGCCCAACAAATCGACGAACACCCCAGTCGCATACTTGAGTTGCCCGATATCTAAGTACTGTAATCGATGCCGTCAAACTGACCCTCAAGCCAAAGCGCAGGTGTGTTCGAGGTTGCCAGTGTTCCATCACCGCTTAGCCTCAAGTCACTCAACACCGGATTCTCGCCTTCAGCGTGGCCTTCGCTTGCAGCATTTTCGGCCACCATTTCCGCAGCAAACTCCAATTCAACAAGCATCATTTCCATGTTCTTTAGGGGGAGGAGTATCGAAACTTCTGTGGCCTTATGGAAGAGGCTGAGTGCAAAGCGGCAGAGTCTCATATCCTGCTGTACCGTGTCGCGTCCAGGATGTTCACATATGTCGCACATGATTGCAATCAGTGCCGTGATCAGCGATGGGCAGTTGGCCCTGCTCTTGTCAGCATCCAACCCCTCCCACTCCTCAGTCGAAGATAGACTGTCGGCTCACCAAAAGTTACAATCGCTTGGCGGTATTGTTCTTGCAATAGTCAAGCATTCCCTGCTGACGCCGAGACAGTGCTTCCAAGCCCATTCAGTTGGCGGGTTCAAAGCGCCGAAGCATCTGTGCCCATGACTCTCGCTTCCGAGGACCATGGCGCGGGTATGGCTCGAAAGCAGGTTGAGCCAGTCCGCCCGAGTACTCCAAATGCCATGGGCCATAACCAGGGAGAAGAGATAGCCACAGTACAAGGTCGACATGAATAACAGCTCCATGCGCCCCAGGCTTGTTGCGATCGAACCCAACTGCATTGGCGTCGGAATCTCACTCCTCCAGCTCTCAAGCTGCTGGTTCAATCGCAATACACGAGATTCCTTCTCCTGTGCCGAGACCTTACTACTGCGATTTGAGTACAGCAAGTCGTAGACCCGGCCTTGGATATGAGCAAGCCTCAGTCGCAAGCGGAAATAGTTGACCCGTGCGCCCCCATCCGTGGTGTGCATGTCGCCAGCCCCATCCGCTGGGTCAGCGGGTGGCAGATCCAAGTCCGTGTCCACATCTAGCTGGACTGATGGTGTGAAGTGCCGGAGCGAGATCTCTTTATCGAGCATATAAGTGATCCAGAAGAGGCGAGAGCGATGGAGTCCCTCCTTAGGAGGGTAGAGCGCCTCGATGTCCAGCTTGGATTGCAGTCGCAGGCGATGCGTCAGCCGCACGGCAGCACCGATCAACACTACTGCCGGTCGGCTGTCGTTTTCGGCCTGATACAGGATGACGAGGCCCAATAGGACTTGCAAGCCGAGCAAGTCTTCATCACGCATCACCAGTTCGGCCAGGGCGGACCGGGCATTGCTCATGTAGCGCACGAAGCCCGGCTCATGCCGAGATAAGCCCACATCCTGACCTGGGACGGCGGGGTACCGAGATCCGAGGGCTAGTACAATGTTGATGCATGCCCACGCGGCCCGTTCGCGGCTCGCCGGGTTGCTGTACCACTCGAGTAGCATCCGCATGAAGGCAGGTTGAGCGAAGAGCGGAATTAGGGTGTTGATATGCGTAAAGTAACGGTTTACGATCGGGAGGATCTCGTTACCTGGTGGAAGCTTGAGCGCAGATCTTGTTTCCAGTCCGCACTCTCTGATACTGGCCGGGATACTGGCCGGGAAGGCTATCACGTCCACAGCAGTATCATCGTTGGCGTCACCTTGTCGCATGAATGCATCGACATTTCTAGCCTGGGAACTCCCGCCAGTATTGTTTAATCCGGCAAGGGGCAACTCTCCCATGAGCTTGACCGCCGCGGAGGTTACTGTGAGGACCTGCTGGAGTTGATTCTCGATGCGAGCAAGTCGTTGTTCTAGCGGACTGGGTCGACTCTCACTTAAGGCATGTTAGTGTATTCCCATGCTTGTTTCCGGGATAACATCAAGGTAAAGTAGGTGTATCAAGGGATTCACCTTGTCCGACCCGGGGGCTCGGTGACTGCTGAACTCGACGTTGCTGATACGTTCGCTCGTTCATGTTGGCTCCGTACCTTGCTATATCGCCGGCGGACTGCCGTAGTTCGACATGCAGCCCCGTACTGCCGGCAGTTGGAACATGACGGCTTCCCCATGTCGCATTTGATCTTTTTGATAAAGCAAAGATCGCATGCTTAGGATGGCAAGCTTTTTGTTAGATATATATCAGCAGCTCAACATGTCTTCGTCTGGAATCTGCACGTACCCTTCCGCCGGCTGGTTTGGGGGACCGTCTCCATCTTGTCACAGCCGTTTAAGACTGATGATGTTTGTTGTGTAATCTATCGGCTGTGGTTGCTCGAAGGATTCATGAGAGGACTCCCGTCGGTCATCTTCTGTCGCAAGCTGGCCGCTTTCCCCCTTGGCGCTACATACCTTACTGCATTTGTAAGCACAGAGTTTGTAAGCATCAAGACCAAGTACTTACTGTACATGTAACGTGCATTATAAGCGAGTCGCGCATATAAGCGAGTCGCGCACTCTCTACCACAACGCGTTCTCTCGACACTTAGCCTCATTTTCTCCCACCACCCAAAATGCCAGCTCCTTCAAAGGAAGCGAGGGTTATCTTAGCCCTTAAAGCTCTCCAAAACGGCAAAAAAGTTAAGCATTAGAGCTATAGCTAAGCTCTACAATATACCAGAATCCACCCTACACGACCGACGCGCTGGCCGGCCTGCACGACGCGATCTTCCAGCTAACTCGCGCCGACTTACCGATTCCGAAGAGAAGGCTCTTGTTCTGTATATAATTGAGCTATCTGAGCGAGCTTTTCCGCCGAGACTGCGTGGTGTAGAAGATATGGCCAACCAACTGCTACGCGTACGCGACGCGCCCCCTGTTGGCAAGCTTTGGGCACACAACTTCGTCAAACGCCAGCCAGAGCTCCGGACACGTTATACGCGTAGATACGACTACCAGAGGGCCAAGTGCGAGGATCCAAAGGTCATTGGCGAGTGGTTTGCCCTTGTACGGAACGTCAAGGCCAAGTACGGTATTGTAGATGACGATATCTACAACTTCGACGAGACTGGATTTATAATGGGCATTATCTTCGCGGGCATGGTGGTGACAACCTCGGATGGCCTTAGCAAGGTAAAGCTAGCTCAGCCTGGTAACCGCGAATGGGCAACGGTGATCCAGGGAGGGTGCTTTCCAAGCTGGATGTAAAGCTTCGTACACCAACGCCCTTGAACTCGCGGGCCAGTACACCACAACCTTGGGTCTTCCAGACACCACACAACCCTCGAGAAGCGACCTCGCAGTCAACGCTCATCAAAACTCGCATTATCAGCCATCAAAACAGCTCCCCAACTTCGATGTTGGCTGCTGTGGACCAGCTTACCAAGGGTACAATGGCTGTAATGCACCAGGTAGCCCTCCTTCAGGCAGAGGTCTCTTCGCTCCCTAAGGCAAACGAGGCACTAAGCAAGCGCCGAAGAGCCAAGAAAACACGTATACAGCTCGGAGAATCACTTGCAGTGCAAGATGCAAAGGATATGCTAGACCAGAAGGCCGTGGTTGGGGAGGTAGTACAAGAGACGCAGCCGGATGGTGGTGGTGCAGGGAGGGTCCGTGCAAAGGTTCGGTGTTGTGGTGTGTGCGGCAAGCCTGGCCATAATGCCCGCACTTGCCAGGAGGTTGCAGAAGGGTCTGATTCAGGTGTTTCTGATACAATTGTAGTTGGTTGATAGGTTTTGTTGTCTTGTAATTGGGGATAATGTTTGTAGGGTAGTGGAGAGTGCGCGACTCGCTTATATGCGCGACTCGCTTATAATGCACGTTAAGGATTATAGCGTCAAGAACGGGGAAGGGATGTATCAAGCCTGCTGTAAATTCTTCATACTTCGTTCTCCCGTGGTGAATGAATATTACATGTACAAGTACCTTCGCTTGCTCAGGGTTATTTCCTTATCTAACGACTACAGCACGTAACATCTACATCGCCATGAAGGATACTGTAGGCGAGACGGCTACCTTAGGGACGGGACTGCGCGGAGCTTATGGGTCATGCGCGCATCGTGGCACTGCTAAAGATGCCGAGGGGCGGACGTGGCTGGCTGCCGGTACTCGAGGGTCGAGATTGACTGTTATTCCTCTCAATGTACCACCAGGTGCCGCCCAGCAAGCCCAATGCCTCCAATCCGTTCAGGCATAATCGCGATCAGGATCTCGGGCTCGTGACTATCGAGTTCCAACAGCCCAATTTGTGCTGCAGAGTTTCTATACATTGAGAAACCAAGCAACCGTGCGTACTTAAGTGGTTGGACTACCTTATGCAGGAATCATAGACGTCTAGATACCGCAACTGAGAGGGGTAAACCCGTATGTTTAATAGATGCGACGCTGTGGAGAGCTGAAAGCCTTTTGCAGTAACTCGGGAGTCATGCGCCACGCGGACTGCAGTGAGGAAAATGCGCCTCGATTGCTGAGCTTATACTACCGTTGTGGTGTCACAACCTTGTCAATCCGCCGTTGCGCCTAGATAGGGGTTCACCGCTATGTAGCTTTAATATATGGGGAATCCGAGTTCGAAGGACCCCCCCTTCCCAACTCTCTCCCTACTCGCGGTGCCTCGCCATAGGCGAGAGCCACGAAACCGTCCAGATTCTCTTTGTGGTTCAAATTGCCGCATCGTTCCCTTTGCATAGAGTTCAGCTTGTCTCGAGGGGTGACCATCGTCTCGGCACTCCTTGTTGGGGCTGGGTGGGTTGTATTGGCAACCAGGTAAACTTGAACGACGAGATCCTTCAGACACTCTAAGCTCGCATTCGCTATCAGTCTGCTGGAACAGTACGATTTCAGTAGTATGGAACTCTAATTCACTTGGTATCGACCTGGAATACTCTTCAAGCTGAGGTTTCCGAGTAACTCTGGGCACGCGTCATGATAGCGGTTCAGAAATTCATCTGTAGGTATAAAGGGGGACGATGAGGCCTTCCAGATCTGCAGTCTTGTCTGAAGCGGAAGTTCATCAGTTTCAACCTTCACAAGCACCTTTACAACTCTGTTTCTCAAAGACCTACAACCTGTTCGTACATCAAACCCTCCGAGGTCTCGAGCGAGCTTCAACAATGTCCTCAGCAAGATCCTCGTTCCTATCTAGGGACAAGTATGGCTACGACCTCGTTGTGGCCACTACGCAAGCCAGCATCAACTCGGGTCTTCACAAATATCTCGCTGAGAATGAGTTCAAGGATCAGTTTCTCTGCTTCAAGATCGACCCTGGCAATGGGAAGTATTTCGACGTCCCCCTCAAAATGCTCCTCGACGAGACCAAAGTCAACCCCTTTGACATCCCCGCTGGCACCGATGCGGCGGATCCAAGAATCCAAACCCTCACGGCCGCCAAGTTTGCCCTGGGCATCAAGATGACGGTCGGTGTCCCACAGGGTGTCAACCCAAAGAACCTCGACATTGTCACCCTCGGCAGCAGCGCCGAAAGTGTTCTCTTTAACATGTACTGTAAGGACATTACCGTGATTGAGAACTACATGAATTGGGGGATGCACAAATGGAACGTCACCTCACAGCCCGAGGGAACCCCGTGGTATGTCCAGACCAGGGTCAACCTCACCATGTCGGAGCTGGACGAGAGCCTCAAAACGGACTACTTCGACAAACACCCCGATGAGCGAGATGCCATCAGGGCACGTCTCAAGCCTTTGGGGGACATGGCCTTTTCCATCCAGCAGCTCAACTTCGACCTCGCGAATGCGCTGCTTCAGTCCCCTCCCACCTTCAAGGGGCTTGAGGAAGGAACGTGGCCATCCAATGCTCTCAAAACCGCCTTCGCTGATGTCTGGTTCAAGGCCGCCAAGGAACGTGGCTTGCCCATCATGTCGCTCCAGGCCGTAATCAACAAGCCGGACCCGTCGCAACTCCACTTGACAGACTACGAGCGACAGGTCAGCGTGTACAAGGGTGCTACCGGCAATGCCAACCGTGACAAGAACCTCACCACGCTCGACTATCTTTGTGCTGTCAACAATAATCGGCTCCCCCTACCGGCCCCTTTTGACTGGAACTGGGTCGACAGTGCCAACATGAACAGTCAAGCGGGCGTCGTGTGCATCAACCGCAACACTATTGCCAACTTCCTCGCCGGCAAGCTTTTGCCTATTGCCCAGAGGTCTTGCATATCTGTCGAGGCTTACGTCTCGGTCAAGTCGGGGGGCGATGCCACATACGCCTGGCGTTTGGAAACGGGCCAGGTACCCCAGGTCATCATCAATCCCAAGGGCAAGGATGTCCTCAGCATAGCGTACTACGGCGAAGCCAAGGACAACGCTGCAGCTGGTGCCACGACAGGCGAATTTTACCTGAATTCTAGTTATTCGTTGGAAGTGCAACTCGAGGGTCTGCGCGTCAGGGTCCGACAGCGGTTGCAGATTTACATCTATGCCGAGTGGAACACGTCCGGGACCGGTTGTACGGTCTACGACACGGTGTTGACGGACTGGTATCAGATCGATGTTGACGGTTATGGTAACCTGTCCATGTCCTGGACTGCCACCAAGGATCCTGAGGACTACTCGACAAAGCCCGCCCTCAACTCCTTCCTTGACTTTTTCGCAAACATCAACGATTTACTCGACGATATCGGGGATAAGGTCAGGCCGTTTGTGGACAGGCAGTTGAAGCGAGTCGACTTTGGAACCATACAGAGCTTCATCTTCCCCGGTGGGAGGGTCTTTGCCTTCAAGAACGCCCGCTGGTCTGACAATCAGGATCTCCTCGCTGATATCACATACGCCGATACGACGGCCGAAGCTAGCCAGCGCTCACTTGCCATAGAACCTGTTTTGATGCAGTCGAGGACGCAACAGGCTGAAACGCTGCAGGTGGCTCCGAGGATCGTGACTGCGTCGTCGGAGCTAATCCAGAATTACATCCAAGCCGAGATAGTCGCTCCACGGTCCAAGTTTGAGGCTCTGCAGACCGGTGACGGCCACGCGCTGCTCTTCGGTCTTGACCCTGGGGGCAGTTTCCATGTCATCCAGGAGCACAGTGGCAACGCTGATGTGCGGACCGGGTGGCAGGTCCTTGACCTCTCGACCCTGGTCATCAGTACCGTCTTTCGCAACCAAGCGGCGGTAGTCCGTTCCTTTGATGTCGCGCAGAGCGCCGTCAATGGTACCGTGTCTATGGCCATGGCCATCACAGCTAACGGCGAAGACCACCTCTTCCTTTCGCTCGGGAATCCTTCGTCGGACACGGCATGGACCGGGAACGCCTCCTGGGTTCAATACACGTTCGATGCCGAGGGCCAGCAGATGAGCAACATCACCATCGTCGGCATTCTCTTCGCCGAGACCTCGGAAAAGCAGCAATACATCATCGTCGACATCGACCGCACCGACAACTCGTCTGTAAAGAAGATAGAGCGGTACTACGTTGACCCGACTCAGGAGACGGGGCGCTACTGGGTCAAGCACGACATTTCGGTAGACGTCGAGGACGCCAGTTACCAAAGCTGCATCGGCCGCCGCTCCATGAACGACGAAGTTGACGGGACCTATACCTCAGGCACCGTTAAGGGGAAACCACAGCTCGTCTACCTGCCAGTCGTCAACCAATGGGGGCCAGGCCCCGCTGAAACCGTTCGGATGAGCTTGCCCAACAAGGTCGTCCCCACGGCCATTACAACAGCCCGAAATACCGACAAGCAGTCCCCCCTTTATGCAACGACGGACCTGTATGCCATAGGTGACTCCACCTTGTACCGATTCCCCGCCGAGTCACTGAGCTCGCCCCAGGCGCTGGCTACGAGCAGCGTGCTCGCGGGGACCGACCAGCTCGCGGCCATGACTCACGATGGCATCACTACCATCTGGGGCAAAAACGCCAGCGACCAAGTCTACTATCTCTCATGCCCCGCCTCCCAACTGGCCGTCCCAGGGGCCTGGAGCACCCCCATGCCCATTGCGAGCGGCGTCGAGCGCATGTCAGCGTACGCCAACCGGGCCGACGGTGGCAACACCATCTTCACTTCGGGCGGCGGAAAGCTGCAGCGGTTGGTCCAGAGCACGGCCGCAGCCTCCAAGGTTTGGCGAGTTGAGGATATCAAGCTCGCGGTACCCGCCACGACCAAGGCCCTGGCGTTTAAATCCTATACAACCACAGTGCGCGTCGCCGATGAGAACGATGTCGGGGTGCCCAACGCCGTGGTCACGTTGACGGCAAAGAATCGTACCCCCGTCTACATCCACGGCCTGTACTACGTCTTATCATCGGTGCCTGTCCAGGTGACGGCCGACGCCTCAGGCTTGCTCTCAATTGTTGAAGCCATTACCAACATCAACGGCTCTGTCTTAAGCGTCTCAGCCGATGGGGGTACAACCATCGAAGTCAACCCCATGGAGAAGAGCTTCCAGAAACTCGCGTCGCTCGACTCGGAGACGTCCCTGAGGAATGCCAGCTTTCCCACCAATGTCAAAGCTGGCGGTATCATTGGTGCCCCTCAGACGGCCCCGCTAGTCAAGGAGGGCACGCCTTCAGCCGATGTCACGGCCGTGGCCCAGGGAATGCAAAATCTGAAAAAGGCATATGCCAGCGCCGGTGCCGCTGGTGCTCTGTCTCTCGCGGCTGGTCCCTCGGTTGTTCCCACGACCATGTTCTTCGCGTCGAGTACTAGCGACGTGGCCGCGGCAGCAGGAGATCTCTTCCGTTATCTCAAGACAGGCGTCGAGGCGGCGGTCGACGTGTTTGTGGACGCGGTGACGCAGGCCTGGAGCTTTGTCGTCACCATCGCCGGCAAGGCATACCGGGCGGTGCTGGACACGGTCGAGGCCGTTGTTGGCGCGCTTGAGTGCGTATGGGACAAAATCAAGACCGGTGTCCAAGACCTGATGCGCTACGTCGAGTTTCTGTTTGAGTGGGACGACATCCGGCGGACTAAAGATGTCCTGCACAACATGATCCGGTTGTACCTCAAAGATAAAGTTGACGGCATCCAAACCTTCAAAGCACAGCTCGATGCCTGTGTCCAGGACGTGGAGAAGCAAGTTGGCGAGACTTTTGGGGTAAAGGACTGGAGTCCCCTCGGCGAACACGCGACCAAACCTCTGTCGGCTGGCAGCAAGGATCCCAACAAGGGCCAGACATCGGGCTCGCAGCTGCTGTCCAGCCACTACAAAAACAACGCCGTGAATCTGAGCGTCGTCGGTGACGAACCGGCTCTCGATGTCGCCGAGTCGCTCCTCGCAACGCTGATCGATGCATTGGAGCAGGAGGGCGATGTGCTATCGTCAGTGGTTCAGCAGCTTGTCGATCTCGGCAAGAAATTCCCTAGCATGACGGTAGGGGAGCTGCTCACTGAGCTGGCTGGTATCCTGGTTGACGGCGTTCTCTCAAGCGCGCAGGTTGTCATGGACGCGCTGCTCGACGTACTGTCGTCGGTTGCATCGGCTCTGCTGGATGCTCTCGATACCAAGATATATATACCCGTCATATCGGATATCCTGGGGGCCATTGGCGTGCCTTCGCTGTCGTTCCTGGATCTGGTCTGCTGGCTGGGTGCGGTGCCGCTCACCGTCGTCTACAAGCTCGTCGAGGATGAACCACCCTTTCCGGATACAGACCTTGTCAAGCGACTGATCAACGCCAGCAGCCTGGATGAGTTCAAAGCGGCGATACAACCTCAACCCCGGCAGACCCTCACCGTGACTAGTAATCGACCGCAGAAGAGTCAGGCGGTCAGCGTCGAAAGGCTATACCAACACTGCCACTATGTGGCGGGGATGCTATCCTGGGCCAACATTCTCTTCGTCACGATTGAAGTCCCGGAACCCCCGGGAAAAATACGTGACATCCTGGGGTCCCTGACAGAGTTTAACTGGATCGCCGGCACGTCGCTGATGGCCCTCGCCGACGAGTTCATCGAAAAGATGCCGGTTGAAGGAACCTGGACAAAAGTCCTCTCTGGAGGGGCTTTGGGTCTCACCATTCTGTCCAAGCTCTACTTCTTTGGCCCAGCACAAAGCTTTCTGAAAACCACCAGGTTGGTCCAGAAATGGCCGATGCTTATCCCAGAAGATAGCCGAACCGTGACTGCGACCATCGATGCAGTCCTGACCCTGCCGACGTACCTCGTGACAGTGGTGCACTTTGCGCAGCTCGCTGGCAAACCAACGGGAAAAGACCAGGATGCAGCCATCGTCGCAGAGTGTGCAAATCTCTGCGGCTATTTCGCGAGCTGGCTGTACTGGGCTGCGGTGATTGACAAGGAAAAAGAGTCGCAGGGCGTGATTGTTGGCTTTTTGGCGTTCTTCAATTTTGCCGGCGGGGCGCTGCAAGTTGCGGAAGGGGCTATGGACGCTTTTGTGCCGGAGAAGTAGGTCGGTAATGATTCTTCGATGGTTGTTTAAACAGTCAGTCGTTACAGTCATCAAGTTGCATTCCCCAACCGATGGAAATGTCTGTCCGGCTGTGCAGCGCGCCCATGTCGTGCTGTCTGAACTTGGGTTGAACAGTTGAAGAACTCGAAGCGGGTTCGGGAAGAGGGTCAGTGCGCATATCTGGGTGGGCACCTATTACCCTAGCCCTCGGCTCCTGGGCTTAGGGTTTGGGTTAAGTGGCAAGCTGCCCCTGATATGGGTCTGCTCTCGAGAGTCCAAGGAGTCAAGGACTGTCCTTACGCCCTTTAATTTTACCGTCATGGGCGTCTGTTCTCCGTCGGGTACTATAGTACTACTAGTAGTAGGTAGATGTAATACTTGCAAGGGAATGCGGGTGTTATCAAGCCAAGTACATCTAGCGTCGACAACGTTGTATATATCGTGTACTGTACATAGTCTATATTGAGCTCTATCTTGCTTTATTGGAACGCTGTGCTTATTTTTAGCCACCCTATCCTTAGGTTCAGTACTAGTTGCCAAAATCCCGGGTATTTACAGTCTGCGGTTCTAAGCCGAACGTAATGCCGTCCCCCTCCTCCCAGCCTATACGGTGAATGATCGATAAAGTAGGAAATAGCAAGCTATAAGAGTTATTCATTAAACTACTCGGGTGCGTTTCCTCCGTGACTCTCACTTCCTTCCAAGTTGCTCCTTCTCTAGGTACCTACGTGATCTATCAGAGAAGGAAACAACTCCCCGGAACATCACCCTCAATACAAGTCATGGCTTTCCAGTCGCTACCACAGCGCCTCCTTTTCTTGTTTTGGGCCGCCGCCATGGCCTCGACATTGCCGCCTTCTTCAGTACTATCTTGGGAACGGGATATCAACATCACATCAGTCGTGGGAAGCGGCGTTGGCTGCCCTAAGGGTACTAGTACTCTGTCGACCTCAAGCAGCTACGATGGGACCTCCCTGACTCTCGGCTTCGACGATTTCCAAGTGTTTTACGGCCCTGGTTACCCACTGCAAGCCAGGTCCAAAACCTGCATCATTGTCATAACCGTCAGGTACCGGAGCGGACGTACCGTGGAGCTGCTGGGAACAACGTACCACGCATCAGCACTCCTGGATCCTGGCATGACGGGGAACATTTTGTCGTCGTACACATTTTCCAGTAGCGCCGTGGGTAATGCAAGCAGCGCAAGCAGCACTGAAGCCAAAGCTACCGGGCCTCTCATTGGGGATTATCTACAATATAAAGCAATAATACCCAAGAGCTCCACAACCGTTGCACCTTGCGGTGTGGATGAAGTACGATTACAGATCAACACGCGCATCTCGGTGACCTCTGGCAACGCAACAGTCTCTGGCAGAGTGGATGGTGGCCCTTTATTCTCGCTTGGTACTCAGCTAATTCACCTAGGATGGGTGCCGTGCAATAGTTAGGTAGCCTATTTGAAAGCTATATTTCTTAGTTCTCTATGATTGAGAAGTTGCCGGAAGCTGCCAGTGCCTGAACTCAGAAGAATCAACACTTTGTATTCACGTAAGTCGAAGTGATCGCTAGCGTGGCCTTTAGGTGGTGGTAGTTACCTTACGTATGAATAGATATATTGGAAGACGGATCATTTCTTTTCAACGTCGGTACTGTACTTCCATTCTTCCTGTGACCGTTGTGTCTTGTGGTCCCCCATCGGACAATGAACATGAACCCCGCTGGCTTCACTAGGTGCCAGGCGAGCTGGAATGCGGGCTGCATTATTAGCCTTGGCCCTCCAACCACGCTGGCGACATGAAGCCACTCGGATGACGAGATGTAACCTGCCAAGGCCCGGGCTGAAGACACTCGGCTCTAGGAGCTTCCACCAGCCACCGGTAGAGAACAGCAAAACAAATTGACGCTTTCCTTGCGGTTCAAATTAGCATCAACATTGTCTTCTAGACTACTGTACTACCCACTACACGCACTCGTTGCTATTAAGTTATCGCGGTTTGTTTATACTCAAGAAGCTTTCAGACCCTATGGCAGGGACCGCAGTTGGGATTTCGGGGCTCTGGTATGACCGGTCTAGGCCAGCAGTTCTCGGCGCCACACTCACGCTGCCGGTGGATCAGGCATACTACCTCCTCACCTCCCTTACGTTGCTAATCACAATAGCTGGGGCGAGCTTCTGGAACCTCACAGCGCTGCTCCTCCATCGACTGCTGGCGGCAAATCAAAATGCCGACGTACTGGATCTAGAGCACCGGGTAGCCGTGTTGAATCTAGGCACTTCGGCAAAGGTTTTCCTGTCCGCCATCAAACTATATCACGCATGGTTGAGGAAAGGTGTGCGCAATCTAGAGGCCCGTACGCTGCTGGTGCTGGTACCCGCGGGACTTGTCTGGAGCACATTTGTTATCGCTTCCATTCTGGCATCTCGTGTCGCCATAACCGATAGCAATGGGGATGTAATATCTCCAATTCGGCCACATCGCTGTGGCTTCTTCTCCTTCGATGTGCCCGAGAACGAAACCGACCCCTTCGGCATGATGCGCAAGATCCCCAATGACACGATTCAGGCCAGAAACTACGCCAGCTCCTTCTACAACAGGGCGTCTACCTCGCGTCCGACCCTCTCTCGGTTCAAGTCCATCACACTTTCAATGGATATAGACACAGCGGCCCAGTGTCCCTTTCGAAATCCCGATCGATGTCGACTCGGACCCAATGGTGCCATGGCGATGCGAACTGGCCTGCTCAATTCCCATGAGGCCTTTGGGATTAACTCGCACCTGGCTGACCAAGTCGCCTTCCAGTACGAGGCAACCTGTTCCCCTGTCCAGCCACTGGACGGGGAGGTTAGAAGGCATGTAAGGCCGGGCTTAGCTGGTGATATTAACCGCAACGTTACTCGTGCCTACTTTGGACCTTACGGGGATGAGGATTTTACTTACGAGTTCTACGATGAAACGATCAACACACAAGCAGGCTATATTGTAGAGTATGGCTAACCTTTTTGTTTCCATCTCCTACCTAGTTCTGATCAAGTGGGAACAGGTCTTATTACGCCAGAACCAACGACTGGAATCCACCCACTTGGGTTCCTATTCCAGACTTCAACCGGACCGACGCCGACGTGACCATGTTCTTCCTGAGTCAGAACAAGATCGGCTACATAGAGCCCACCTTTGACCCCTGGTTCTGGGCCAACGGCTCGGACTGGCGGAAGATCAACAGTCTCAATCTGACATTGGCCAACAGATTCTTTTCAACCATGGCCTGCACGGAGCAATTCAGGCTCTGTAACCCCGCCAAGGAAACCCCCGACGCTTGTCTGCCCTGGACCGGACTGGTGCCTCTGCAGAGCGCCTTGGTGGAGAACGACCCGGTCACCGGGGGGCTATTCAATGTTCCCCAGATGCTGATCGCCCAGCGAATCCTGACGCACATGACCCGCTCGACCCTGCACTACAGCGTGGTCACGCTCCGGGGCGCCGCGCTCTGGGCCAACGACCTCGTCTACGGAAACCTTTCCCCGGGCTTGCCTGACAACCAGTGGCAGATGGAGGCGCTGGGCTGGTTCCAAACTAGCCTCGCGAAGCTCCAGTCGTACATTGTCCAGTTTGCCGCAAACTCGGACGATCTTGGACCGTATGGCCGTGTCCGAACCCCACTGGACATGCTGGGGACGAATAGTAATGGGGAGCACGACGAGGCAAGCAATGCCGTCTACCATATGATGCAGGACCAATGCAGCAACCAGCTTGTTCGACCTACCGGGGAGATGCAGAATTTCAGCTTTCTTGGGGTCATGGTGATTGTGCTTTTCAGTTGTACCGTTATTGTTCTGGATTTGGCCGGCGGAGTGATCCTGGAGTGGCTGAGAAGGCTATTGAGGAGGCCATCTGCCCTTGCGGCTGCGAGACAGGCCGACAATATCTTCCATCTCGTGAGACTGGCTCTGCGTGCACACCTCCCGCACGGCGAACGTTGGGTGCTTGGGCAGTGGGAGGTACCTGTTTGGGACGGCGACCTTTCGATTCCTCGGCCATATATCGAGGAAAATGGAGGCCTTGCCCTCTACCCTGATCCGAGCAGGGTTGAAAACCATGTTCCGAAGGGGCATTGGAGGGTGGGAGAGGCTATGCGAGTTGAAGAGGCGGAGGTGGATAGTCTTGAAATGCAGGATACGACCGAAATAGTGGCCTAGAAAAGGGTACTTGTCGGAGGGGACGGATTGGAGGAAAGTCTAGGTAGAGGTTTAACGTTGTGAATTGACAGGGGTTCTGAGGAAAGGAAGAGAAGGAGAGCAACAAATTCCAGGGCCAACGTTGAACGTTCAGGCTAGAATACCACTGGATGGCTGAGGTAAGCACGGCGGTGTAGGCTTGGCCGGGGTCCACATCGCGCCCTGATTCTTTACTATTAGCAGCAGATGAACTGTTTGCTTGCAAACACCACTCCTTCAAAGCTTCAGGCCGTACTTCGAACCGAATATTTTAGCATTCCGTTAACAAAACCCCCCCCAAAAGCTACCCAAGTCGAATGGTACGGCGCACCAAGTCGGTTTCGGGAACCTGGAAATCCTCGACGACTACCAGACCTACTCGCTCCCAACAGTCGCCAGAAGCCACGTATTCCACCACCATCATGACGCATGTCGCAGCGTCACTTGTCACCCCGAGGACAAGGCAGACCCAGGGCTCCTCGCGGAGCCTGCGGGCGAACTTCTCATGGCCTTCTCCGGACAAGTGATCTCTAGTCGGAGAGAAAGTCCCTTGGAGAAACTGGTCGCCAAGACATGTGCTTGCACGCCACCCACCACCAGACTCCTCTCGAATTTCCACTTCAAAGGTGCACACGGACATTTCCAAGATATGGTGTTGGCGGAAGATGGTCGACTTCTCGGTGCTGCTCAATTGCTCATACTCACCCAACGGAATGCTCCGTAGACCGTCACCGAAGACGACAGAGATCTCGATTGGATATCCCTGTGCGAAGGAAATATCCCAGTCATAGTCTAGGTCGCTCCTCTTTGGCTTCACAACGCCCTTCCATCCCGTCCACGACCAGCTTGGGAAGCCTGGGCGACGGTGACCAGGACTTGAGAGATCCCACCTCAGCCCGTTGACTAACGACTCCGCGACAGTCCCCAAGGTTTCATCAGTCGGGTCATCGCGTGGCTGCAAGGGAATGCCGCAAAGATGGTGTATCTCGCTGCTGAAAAAGGTACCGAATATTCCGAGCATTGCATTCAAAATGTCCGACTGGTACGTCAAGCGCCTCCGGGTGTAGTTAGAGACCAAAGCCAAAAAATGCGAGTCCGTCGCCCGGGTCGGAAAGCACCACGACCCAGCCTGAAGGCGATTCGAGTACTTGTACGAGTCCTTGTGGATTCGTGCGGGCACTTGGACAGCTTCTCGAAGTAGAACACCTCGGCACTCGTAAGAGACCTCGTGCTCGGTGAAGATGAGTCGCCGCCGAGATAGCAGACCTTCTTGGTATGTCCAGCCTCTGGTCGCCCAGACCGAAGATCTTACGGTACTGGCTGGGTCAGGTGGAATGGAAGTCAGCGCATGTCCTTTCACTTGCGCTCGAAACTGCGGAGTCCTCGGTTTTCCCGCCCGAACTCCCGGAAGGCCAAAGGAAGAGTCGTTTCCCGCTGCGGCTATGATGGTTATCTCGGAGCTGCCGTATATGTCGCCCATACTGCGCAGATGCAACGCCCGGATGGCCTTGTCTTTCTTGACGATGCAGTATCGGTCAACCCACAGATAGGCGTACCCCAGCCTCCTGGTTACGAGAATCGCATCTTCAACTACCGGCTCGACCTCGCCATCACCCAACGTGTCCAAGTCTTCGTCTGAGGTCAACACTGAACCAGGGGTCGGAGGGCCCCATACATAGCTCAAGGCCACAAATGGAACAGCTGAACTAGGAGAGACAATCCGGCGAGTGGCGCATTCGATGAGCCGCAGATGGGGGACCATTGCTCCCTTCCGGGGCTTGCACAAGCGCGAATGGGAAGTTCCGCATAACTCAACCCAGTCACGAACCATACCGAAGTCGATGGAGTTAGAGGAAAGTTCTCGAATATCCAGGGAGCGTGTGCCGTGGATGCAGTTCGAACCGACACGGGCGATGAAGCCGGAGGACAAGATTGAGTCTCGGACCCAGACGGCAAGGGCCTCAGTCGAGATGTATTCAAAATTACCGCGTTCTGTCGGCGAACGGGAAGGGATATCGGGAACGACGGCCAGAAATACACTGTCGATCCACCCCTTTTGGAACATTAGCTCCCACTGCCAAGCCAGGTCGTTCTGGCAGAGCCAGACATCGGTGCTGGAAAAAGCGTGTAGTTGATGGTTGCAACCTTCAACTGCGGCGTTGAGTATCCTGTTTTGTGGTTGACGCGGTCGGATCGAGCCGATGAGCCGACATGATGCACACGAACTCATCTCCCATGCTTCATCGACCTTCCCCAAATCAGGTATCACACACCGACCAGTTGGCCTAGGCACAAGCGAAAAGACGTCATCCCAGTCGATCTTTTCACAACGTGAACACAACTTCTCGTTCATGGCAATCTCCTGGTCCCGCTGCTGCGCAAGCAAGTTGATCCGGACATCCTGCTTGGTCACCCTTTCGTACAACTGGTCTTGCTGCTCAGTTGCACAGCCTTTGGCCCGGATGCTCTCCGTCTTTGAGGCGGATGATGCTGCGAGTTCAAACCCCGGGACTTCTGAGTCGTCTTTTGGAACCTCGTCGGTTTCGCCTGGCGGAAGCCATCCTGGATTGGCACCGTTCTTTGTCTCGAAGATAGGCTTCGTCTCCTTCCTGGCAAGCAGGAGGTCAACGATTTCATCGCCACGTCTCATTGTCAGTGCTCGATGCATGGGCGTCAGTCCTTCGTTGTCCTTTGCATTCGGGTCGACCCTGTCGTCCTGAAGGAGGCAGCGTATCACTTCCTTGCGCTCGTCGTCGACTTCATGATCATAATCTCCATCAACCGCCCACGACAGCGGTGTGCGACCACTGTGATCCCTGGCGTTTGGGTCTACACTCTCGACGGCAAGCAGTTGCCGAACGATGCCGGTTTTGGCGGCCCCGGCGGCCAGAGACAGCGGCGTTCGCCCGTCTACATCACGGGCATCCGGCTCGGTTCCTGTCCACTCCAGTAGCACCCTCGCAGCCTCGTCGCTAGGAACCTCTGCTGTCGCCGCTAATGACAAGGGTGTCCGATCCTTTGCATCCCTGGAATTTGGGTCAACACCAGGCATATTCAGCAACCTCCAAACAATCGCCTCGTGGCCTCGCCATGCTGCCCAGGCCAAGGGCGTTTTTCCTTCTTCATCTTGAGCATCCAGCTGGATTCCGCCTTGGGAGACCAGGAGGTCGAATAGGACTTCATTTCCATTAGCAGCTGCTAGAGACAGTGCAGTTCTCCTCCCGGTGTGGATTTTTGATTTCGGAAGAGTTGTGCGGTTCAAGTCGATTGTCACGCCCGAATGGAGAAGACACTTCGCCACAGCCTCATGCTTTTCCTCAATGGCGAGCAGAAGCGGCGTCCAGCCTTGGTTATCCCGCGTCTCAACGTCAATCCCGGGATGGCGGAGAAGTGCCTCCACCGTGGCCACACGACCTCGCTGTGCCGCGTGAGACAGTGCTGTTCGACCTTGATAATCACGAGCATTGGCATCGACTCGACCCGTGGCGAGGAGGAGCGCGACGACTTCATGGTGATCGGAGTCTTCAGCGTCTGAGGACCACCTAGTACCATAGGCCGCCCACATTAGAGGCGTAAAGCCCTTGTTGTCGCAGCTTGTCAGATCCAGATCATCTCTCCGCAGTAGGATCTCCACGATGGCTGTGTGTCCGTGGCTTGCAGCCGAGGATATAGGGGTTCGGCCCTCACTATCGGCAATATTCAGGTCCACCCTCTTGTCAAAGAGCAGTAACCTGACAATCTCCAAATCACTTCCTTGAGTCACAGCCATTGATAGCGCCGTCTCTCCCCATCCAGATTTTGCGTTTGGATCGACAGAATTGTGGGCAAGCAGCAGTTTCACCGCATCCGCTTTGCCACTCCTTACAGCGCACAGGAGGGCCGATTCCTCGCCATCGGGTGGATTTGGGTCGGCTTTGTACTCTGTCAGCAGGATACGGACAAGTCGCAAGCTGCCATTGCCAGCTGCAGTGGCAAGGAGCCTCCTCGCTTTTATGGCGTGGTTCTCAGGGTCGGAATCGAGGCCACCCTTCTCCAGTAGCAACAGGGCAACCCTTTCATCCCCATTTGCCACAGCCACATCCAAGGGCGTTTCATCAGACCACAAGCTACCTCCCGCTCCTTTGTGCGGCTCAATGCCCTCGGCGTCGAGGAGTAACTCGACGATTCGCGTATGTCCCCCCTTTGTGGCGATGAATAAGGGTGTTTCCCCTCGCTCTGAACGCTGGTACGGCTGTCGTGCGTTCAACATGACAGGGTCAAGGTTTCCGGTCCGAAGTAACAGCTCGACAATTGCGCCGTGTCCTGCTCGAGAAGCATACCAGAGTGGCGTTGTATGCTTCACATCTCGATAATTCGGGTTTGCGCCACAGGCCAGAAGGGACCTCACAATCTCCGCGTCACCTTGCTCCGCGGCAAGTGAGAGGGGCGTACGTCCTTGGTAGTTTCGCAAGTCGATTTTAACGGCGGGGTCGGTAAGCAGGAGCTGGACAACTGCCTGGTGTCCCATCTGTGCTGCCCAGCACAGCGGCGTCTGGCCGTAGTCGTCTCGCTTGTTGATGACGTCGCTCTTGGTGTTGAGAAGAGTGGATGCGGCCAAGAGTGATTTGATGACGGAAGGGACACCGGCGTACGCCGCCATATGCAGTCCACTCATCTCTCGTGCCGAGGTTTCGCCACCAAACACGGCTTCTTCCAACTTGTGGACAATCAAGGACATTTGGAAGGCTGCTTGAATCTTGGGCTGGGTGCGCAGGAATTCGTACACTTCACTCGGTGGCTCATTGGCAGTCTCGAGATGATGAGCCCAGTTCACTGCTGCGTATTGAAACAGAGGGCGTGACTGCAGCCGTTCTTTCAGGCCCTCGTTGCTTGGGCATGCCCCCGTCTCAAACTCGGACATGGAGAGGTACCGAATGCAGGCGGTACCGATATCAGCTTCGGGGTACATAAGATCTTGACGGCTGAGCAGATACTCCCTCGCCGTGTTGTGGACAAAACTGACAATGTCGCTTGAGGGATCCCAGACAAGCAATGGGCGACAGGTCTCGAGAATTTCGGTTATATCTGGTCGTGTGTCTGGGTTGACGTTCGAGTTGCTTGTTGGAATCGCTAGGGCCTCTTGGAGTTCTGTCATGGTCAATTGCCGCGTTGCGAAAGTAAGCCACGAGAGGGCCAGTTTGTTCTGCCCATCCATTTGGCTCGCAATTCGGCCTACAGCAACTCCATACAAGCCGCGATATACATCGGGCCCCGTCAGTAGAGAGAAGTTCTCTCTACTTAGGGTTAGAGCTAGTGTTAGGATTAGGGTCATTCGAGAGAACACGGCTTGCCAGCAGGAAAGTTGCGACGACTCGCAGGCAAGTAAGCCCATGTATAGCCGGGCGGCCAGAAACCTGTCAGAGAGTTAGCTGGAGTGACAATGTTTGTAATCGGGAGACGTGAACGAGCATAGATAGAATTACCTTCCAGCAGATGCCTCGACAATGGATAGTGTCAATTGGGCTCCTTGGGTGGTATCAAGATGTGCATGAGCAAGCGGCAGGAAACGGCCCAGGCTGTCCACCACGTATCGTTGCAAATCTCCATCGTCGGCAACAATATCAAACCTTATAGCCTCCTCAACTAAGTCGGTAACCTCGGGTATGCCCCGCGAGGTCACAAGTAGCCGCGCACCATAGTGCTCCTCCAACTTAACCATCTCTTCAACAAATCTCGCCCTTCCGGCCTCCATACACTCGTCAAGCGCGTCCACAATAATGAATACCTGTCGGTATTTCTCGACGGTCGATCGCATCTGCCTGAGAGTCTTGATGAACGGCGTAGGAGCATCTCCATCAGGGGACCAGTCGCTCTGAGCCGTATCAGACCCACGCTTCACAAGTTGCTCGGTCAAACTCTGGCATACAGCCTCGATGCTTTGCTCGTGGCTTCTCAGTTTGTTGAAGAAGATGTGCGCAATACCGACATCCGAGTCGTTCTCGAACCTGGACGCCAACTCTTGAACAATGGCGGAGGCAGCGATAGTTTTCCCTGCGCCTGGTTGGCCTGGACAAAAGAGGGTACGACGGGGGTCGGTGCCTGTGACCCAGTCCCGAAATGCAGGTGAAGAGAAAATCCATTGACAGGTTCCGGGATGGAGTGTGCCGGGACGCATCCAGAGGAGGGTGTCGTCGTCAAGATGAGGCGTCGGCATCATGATGGGGTTCATCATATTGGAACCGAGACAGAAATGATCCCCGTGTTAATTCAATGTTGCGTTCAAGTCTGGTAGACTAGGCACTTACCTAAGTGACCAGGGCTTGTCTTTTCACGACTGGAAGACCCCAAGCTGAAATTATTCCCAGGTAAAAGCAGGCCAGCCCAACGAGAAGTAGGCATTCTTGGGCAGCGAGAGTCACGTGGAGCTAACAAGTGTTACTGACCCCTTAAAATACAATAGAACTCTCGCTAAAATTACCAGAGTCTCAGGCTCTAGCATACAAACGGCCGTCGGTGGCTAGGATGCTGCGAGTGTCTGCTTCTGAGTTAGCGCAACAGTCTTATCCAGCTGAAACCAGGCTGGGTGGTGGGACGGGATTGAACTCACATTGGAAGCTTCCGAGTCTTCCTCGAGACAGGGATCTCGCTCCGATGCCGATCCTTCCCATTTGGCACGCCGTCCTTGCCATCAGCTTGAACCGCCGCAGCCACACCCCCCCTCGACTCCTTCATGTTGCGTCCACGGGAACCGAAACACAACCTTGGCCTCGAGCTTCTTCTCAAACAGCTCATAGGCTTTGGGCGCATCCTCAATTCCCATTGCCGCGGAGACAACCCACATACCTCAAGCACCAAAAATCAGCACTGACAGGATGCCAAGTTCCGAGTCATCTTCCAGCCGGTCGTCTGTTCCAGATCAGTTGGGTAGCCCTTCGCCGGGGCCGGACTCGGACCCGCCAGCTGCTGGTGTCGATAATGTTCAAGACAGTTATGAGGACTACATGATCCCCTTTGAGCATGAAGCGAAACCGCCAGGGTACAGAACAGAGGGCTTGACCGTCCTCCTGCCAGCGGCTCCCGAGGATGACGCATTCTTCATGCGACAAGTGCCGGTTCGCGACTTCGAGTAGGATAATCTTTCTAGTCTATAGCCTATGTCATGATGTCAAACCAGAATGCGCCTAACATGTTCATAGCATTGTCATCATTCATGGACTACACGGCGCACGCTGGCCACCGTGGAAGAATTCCGGCTCTGGCGACAGCAAGTGGGTTTATGACATGGGCCGTTGGCATGGGCGCACAGTCATGTCTTTCGGATATGATCCCCTTCGCATTCTATCCGGGTCACGAATTAGAGAGTCCATTCGTAGGGCATCCATTCGTCTCCTGAACGACTTGAAGACTGAGAGAGCTCCTATCGAAAAGGTAAGGTACCTACGGACCCAGTTGGTCTAGTTTGGACCATATTACAACTACTCCTCATGCTAGGCGTTCTCTAATCTGCACCCTTCTCTCGGTAGGTTCGGCCTATAATGTTCGTGGCTCACGACATCGGGGGTGTCGTCGTGAAAGATGTAAGTCTTCGAGGGCCTT